>NC_084915.1:7712151-8012151 GCF_949316345.1 Pungitius pungitius | reverse complement strand
TTCTGATGTTCTGCATATCTGTCCAACTTGAAGGTTTCAGATCAACAAACTCCTTCTTATAGCAGAATTGAGAAACAATGAATGAACTGTGATCAACCACAAAATGAAAGCGGAGTTCAGTTTCACAAGCCACGCCCTGATTACTGACAGAAATAACTCAACCGTCTCACAAACAAGTCTTTAAAAAAAAGTCTGTGGTTGAGAAGAAAAGTCTTTTTAGGGAACAATATATCAGCTTGTTCGACAACTGGGGACAAAGTAAATGACTAAATCTGCATTCTGCCTTCAAAGTTTAGAGAACCCCATTCATTTGCATTTGGTAAATGAATCCGTGTCTCTTGGATTGGTGATTATTGACTCGGCTCACTTCTCAACTGGTTGTCTGTTGAAAAAGCATGAATATAATAATAAATAAATGAACATCTTCTCATTTCCTTGCTTTTGTTTTGTAGCCCGTAAGCTGAAGAAGATTGGGCAACAGAAGACCCCGGAGGAGGAACCTCCCCTGAAGGACCCCTTAGAAGTCATCCAGAATTTCTCTCCTAAATCGGGTCTGAACTTCAACACACAAATGGTCTTCCTCAACATCCTGGAGTCCATTGAACCCGAGGTGGTGAACGCAGGGCACGACTATGGCCAGCCGGACTCTGCCGCCTCGCTGCTCACCAGCCTCAACGAGCTGGGAGAGAGACAACTGGTCAAAGTGGTTAAATGGGCAAAAGGCTTGCCAGGTAGGACATTATTTCAGTTTCTTTTTAGGCATTTGGGCCCTTTTTGGCTATGATTCTGTTCTTGATCAAAGCAGTGGGAACGAATCACGACAGCAACGGTTTGATACAATTTAAAAAAAAGTAGGTAAACGATGTTGAAAAGGCTCCATAGTCCGAAATGCAATGGAACCATATCACACACAGTGGTTTCTATCCTGGTTATAGCAGCTGTAGATATTGATTGAAGTGAGATCATTTTGTTAATGATAAGAAAAAAACATGGTTTGGTATATGGTGACGCAAAGCAGAGAAACCAGCTATTTTTATCAGCTTTTGCTTTTTAATGTAACTTCACAACACATAGAAAGGATCGAAGTAAATGTTAAATTAATAGAATAGTTCAAATAGAGCATTACAAGTAAACCATTAGAACAAACATTGTTTTGGAGAAAAATAATTAAATAGTATTTAAATAAAAAAAATTCCAATCAAAAGCCAGACTAACACTGTAAGTTATATCTTTATACTTAAGATATCAGCACCACTGTCAGACACTCGGTTGGATCTTTAAAATCGCATGAAACTGTAAGCGACCTCTACTAAAGTTTAAGTGCTGCACTTTGGAACAGCTAAAGGTTGAATATCACACATGAATTGCAAAGTGCCCACACTTGAGCTGTTTTCAGATGATAAAAGTCTGATTTGGTGAATAAGCCCTAAAGCTTAAATCAGAGTCAAAGATGACACCAAAGTTTTTGTACTTGCTACCAAAGCTGACTTCTACAAAGTTGCATTCTGTTTCTCTCTGAGAATTAGACCCTATTAATAATATTCTGTTTGATCCTGGTTGACCTTTTTAAAGTTTTATTTTTTCAATTTTAGTTATAGAGAAAACTCTCAAAACAACAATAAAGTAATTTACACAAGTCAACGTGAGAAAATATAAGCTGTGTGAACAAGACAGAACGTGACGGTGTGTAATTAGACGAAGCGACTGCAGTGAACAATGTGAGAGCAGTGTGAGCATTTATGTTTAGTGGCTTGAAAGTGTCACTAAAAAGCCTGTTTAAAAGTTATGTTTTTGGTCATAAATTATATTATTTCCATTCAGTATTATGTTTTGCAAAATCTACTTTTTTAAACCAGAATTAGAGAGAAACAAGAAATGTTTTCTCCACAAGAACGATTTTGATCAACGAACCATTTAAAAAAACATTCAAAAGTTGCATCTGAATTCAATGCCTACATGTTGGTACTTGCTAGAAGCCCGTTGCTGCAAAAACAGCTTTAAGTATATATTGGGCACACTGTTTTATGTGTGATTTGTCCTCTTTCTTCTCTGCAGATGATCTATTAAGATTAGGGGCGTTGACATAAGAGAGCGTCCCGTGTCATTTTAAACATGATACGCATTAATATGGAAAGTAAACTACCAAGGGAGTCCATGGGAAATTTAGTTATTTTACAGTTTTTTACAGTTTTTTTGTTATCATCCCTTAAGAAATCTTTTTAACTGTCTGCCAGAGATAAAAAGTAGGAGACCAATTAAAAATGGTTCAAGAATGGTCATTGTGTTACCCCAGTGTATTACAAGTTATTTTGGTTATCACTTTACTGCATAAGGATTTGTGCTTCTATCAGTACAAAATATGCCCTAGTGTTGCACTTTATTCTGCTGAATCCTTGTCCTTAGGGTTCAGAAATCTCCACGTGGACGACCAAATGACTGTCATCCAACATTCATGGATGGGGGTGATGGTGTTTGCCCTGGGATGGAGGTCCTACAAGAACGTCAACGGCAGGATGCTTTACTTCGCCCCGGATCTTGTGTTCAATGAGTAAGTACACCCCTGAATTCAATGCTGTTTCCTAAAATGCTTTCATCAGTGGGTGAACAACATCATGTGTATATATATATATATAAATATATATATCCTCAGCGAGTGAGTTGGCGATGTCGTACATGATACAGACGTATCAGTTTCTCTTTGTCTCTTTCTCTCCCCATTTCTGAAAACACAAAGACATCTCTAACGTTTTTGGCAGGCTTTTTTTTGGATCATGTTCATCCAATTCCCTCCTTAGGTGTTCTTTTGTCAATGTGAGATTAAAGGGAGGAACATTAGTTTGCAGCATTGAAACTCTCCCAGCCCTGCTGAAGTTGTTTCACTCTGAATATTACTCATGACAGACAACAGTGGTTGGGTCTGTGTGAGTGTTAGTCAGGAATATTAATGGTTGTTATTTTGTCCCCTCAAATGTTTGTTCATTATTTATGTCTACTTTATGTTTAATGCGGATGTTCATCTACATTAAACAAACACTTTAGAAGCTGAGAAATACTGCATGTCATATTAAAAAATATATATTTCTATAATATTTATTTAAACGTAAATCCACAGCATATACAAAGTGTCCCTTGCTACATCATTGTTATGTTTTGGTAGATTATACCCCATTCTGACGTTATATTTCTGAATATAACTAAAAGATTAGTAACTGGAACGCGTCATGATGCTTCTCAAACTGGCAGGATGAATCTGGGCAGGGAAGTAAATGAACAAAACCCAAACTGCTCATTTGGTGCTGCTCAGTGGCTCACAGACCGTAGCAGCTGGGCAGCTCCCAGTTATGATTGTGTGACTTTGTGAGCGAGTGTGAGGCCGGGTCTTACTTAGCGGATGTGATCGGAATAATTACAGCTTTGAATAAAGTAGTTGTTCAAATGTACCAAGTGTGAGAAAATGACAATTAAATAAATGCTTGAATATTTAATAATGTTGTCTCGACGTGATGAAACTTTCCATGTGGATTTACAAAAGCCATGCTTACAAAAAAGAGTTAACTGCTTATAATTACTGTAAATTCAGAATTTACAGCTCCAGAGCTGCTGTTTTTTTACTCTAAACTTAAACCCGCCTCATTGAATAATTGAGCGACGTCCATTAATGTATTTTTTTCCGTTACCTTTAGTCTCCAAATTGAGATGACCTTGACAACGTCTATATGACAACAACACTATGACATCCTAATGGTTACTTTGCCATCTGAAAAAGCTGAAGTGAACTTGATGCAATTTTTTTATTTCCATTTCAGTCTCCATAAAAACATTAATGGCAAAATGAAGCCAATAGACAAAACAGCTTTGGCCCTTGATGGCATAACTGGGGGTAAATAGAGGGGCAGTCAGAGAGCGCAGACCTCCACCAGGGCCGCCTCCGTAAGGGAAATAGGTTGTTATTCGGCCTCCCACCAATGGTCACGATAGTCGGGGACATTCGTTTTTCAGCAATCCTTCCGAGAAAAACTGACAACACAAACTGATCTGAAAACGTAGCTTCTTGGTGGAGGTAATAAAGGCATAATGTCAACAGCACTTAATGATGCAGCATCCAGTTGTTGTTTGCTAAATGTAACACCTCAACGAGTATCCCAACAGATTATGTTAATAATGATATAAATTGAAAAAAAAATGCAAACTGACTGACAGCGGAGAATTGCTCTGAACGAAAATCTCCTTATTTCACATTTGATTGTTTCCCGATTGAGTCATTTCCCTGCAGGTGTTTTTCTTTTGCAGACAGAACATACCTGTGTTTAGAGGGGAGGGGAAACACCAAAGACTCCCCTTGTTGAAAGTTTAAAGTTGGAATTAAAGGGAGGATGTAGGAGTTTTTCTCTTTTTGAAACTAAAAGAGACCAACTTCCATATCATGGCCTGCGTTTTTGTGTGTGCTGGATCAGTAGTTTAGATTTTGAGGATTGAATTAAGGATTTGGCTCCATAGTGGAGGCCGTGTAAATCAGTAAGGTGGATAATTTAAGGTGTTTGAAAGAAATTTAGCATAAAATGTTAAGTGCTCCTTGTCATCTTTTAAATGAGCTGCTTACCGTCTCCCGCTGTGCCAAGTCTTTCCTCCTTAAGAGGGGTAAAAACCCCGGCACAGTCACCGTAATTGGGGACCGAATTAAGTACTGAGATTGAGGAGATTGTTGGGCTTTTTCATTGAACTAAAAGTGCAGGTGTACTACTTATATACCTCAGCAACGATCCCCCTATCACATCAGGCAGAAAGGTCTCTGGTTCACTTAAATTTGTATTAAGAACAGATATCTGCTGTGATATATTATCTCATAAGACAGTTGATACAGAAATTGATTTCGACAATGGATGCAGGTTATCATACAGACATTTTCAGCATAATTTTCAGTGCAGCAATTACGTTATATGTGATCTGTGTATACGATCGCATATCTTCACAGAACAGGAATATGTTATAAACTTTCTTTCTTCAGTAATAAAAGAATTGTTTTAATCACACTGAATGGCAAACTTCGGTCACGATGCCTGTTCTCCCACTCTTCTTCTCCCAAGCTCCTTCAAATAACTGAAGATTATTCAAGCGTGATGAACATGACATATCGAATCACCGTTTTTAATATTACACTATAAATTACATGGACTTAATTTAAATTGCCATTTATAAAGGAAGAGATTCTAATGTAACGAAGTTGTGTGTTTTAAACATCTTGCCTCAAATGTCGGCGATCCCACTGCACAAATCTTCATTTTTTAAAGATCATTCAGCACCAATGACCCTATTACAGCATTAATAGATATGGATCCAACCCCTGACATTCTTTCCCATTCAGTAGTTATTTATTACAGAATAAATGTCCGAGGCGTGAAGCCAGTTGTTCCTTCATTCTCGGATTTGCACATTTTCCTTTCATTTCACATTTCTGATCCTGACCTTTTTAAATCTTCAGACATCGGATGCAAATGTCCACAATGTATGAGCACTGCATACGGATGAGACATCTTTCACAGGAGTTCCTGCTGCTGCAGATTTCTCAGGAGGAGTTCCTCTGCATGAAGGCCTTGCTCCTTTTCAGCATTCGTAAGTATTGTGCCCGTGTGCTGAGCTTCACAACGTAGATTGTGACAAATCGCTTTACTTCGTCCCATAAGTGGGGCATGCAGGAGATGGACAACAGCTGAGCATGTAGTCCAAACTGGTTTTTGTTTTTTTTCCTTGTTGTCACCAGTTCCAGTTGAGGGTCTGAAGAGTCAGAAGTACTTTGATGAACTGCGTCTCACCTACATCAACGAACTCGATCGTCTCATTAGCTATCGGATGGCGACTAACTGTCCTCAGCGGTTCTACCAGCTCACCCGACTCCTGGACTCTCTCCAGATGGTGAGATGCACGACTTCATGCATGGCGTTGACATGTATTCCTTCCCCCGGCAGGCCCTTAAGACATCTGAACATGTGGGTGCATCTAGTCAGCAGAAGAGTCTTAAGAAAAGACCAGTTCTACAAGTTTGCTAAAAACTTTTTTAATGGGATGGGATGAATTTTTATGGCCCACAGAAAAATGCAGCCTTCAGATAAGTGTAATCTCTTTTGGAAAAAACAAGGTTTGAGGGAGGAGTTTAATATAATTTATTATGTAATATATTTTCATGCGATAAGTCTCCTGAAACTTTGAATTCATCCAAATGATCTAACTATTGCTCTTTTATCTTTCCTTCTGTTTCAGACGGTAAAGAAGCTCCACCAGTTTACATTTGACCTTTTCGTCCAGGCTCAGTCGCTCCCGACAAAGGTCAGCTTCCCAGAGATGATTGGAGAAATTATCTCAGTACATGTACCAAAGATGCTGGCAGGTTTGGCTAAACCGATCTTGTTTCACGAGTAGGGACTTCTAATTGATCCAATAATGTCTCCTCTTTGCTGCCTCCATAAACCTTAACGAAAGGTACTTTTTACCTACATCTTCAGTCTAATAGCTCTTAGCCCTGTCCTGTGATCATTATTTTCTTGCTCAAGCATTTTTTTGTGTGTTCCTTTTAGTCATAATTGAGGTTGTTCAAAACTGGTAAAGCTTTTATCTGAGGCACTGCGAGGCATCACCTGTTGACAGCTCTGCTATTTGTGAGTGGAAAGTTTTTGTTTTCAGAGATTCTACTTTACATACACAGTAAGTCTGTAAATCATTAATGCAGCAACCAAAAAGCAGCAGGGTTAAAAACATTTTTGGAAGTTTTGCCTGTGACCTTCATAATACACACAAATGACAAGGTATTCGGAAATACTGAAAAACAAGTGGCAGCCAAAGAGCAGATGAGAATTGGATCACAGAAATAAACAAATACTTGTTTCCCCATTAACTTCCCAAAATCTGTTTTTCTGAGTGCTGCCTCCAGATGCACCTACTAAGTTCCTGCTTGTGATATTTAGAGTGGTTAATACAACTCGCGAGGCATTTAAGTGCTTAAGTGCCTTAAAATGTAAAAATGTACTCGGCCTGTAAAAGACGGAGTTGATGTGCAACATCATCATTGTTTACAGTCAACCTGCAACATCAGATTGTCCTGCCGTGTGAGTGTCCAGTACTTTTGGTGCTGCAGGTCAGTCATTAAAGGTAAAGTCTGCTGTCTGGACAAATGCTGTCTTTATTTGAAACTAAATCAAGCCAAGAAGAGTATTGTCTAGTGATAAGGAAATCCAACTCTGAAATGAAAATAACATTGTTGTTACTACCTCTTGGGCTCACAAGTCTCTCAACAACTAAGTTATTTTACTGATTATTTAGCTGAAGTAGTTCTGACCGGAATCGGAAGCAGCTGCAGTATTTTTGTTTTTATCTGACCGTAAAAGAAAATTTTGAAGACTTTGTTTATCAAGCATTCACTTACATTACTATACTTTGAAGACTTATTTACTTTACTTTACTGTCTTTTGGGAACCACTGTGAACGAGATGAAAGTTGTGGTCAGGCTGTGGGTCAGCTGTTGTGTCTGGCAGAACCAATACAACGAATTAAGCACATTGTGTTGTTTAGAGGGAAGATTTTCCACCCTAAATCAGGGTGGATGGTGGATGTAACTGATCGAAGCAATAAATTCCTCTTTGGGTAGCATTTTATTGACCAAGAAAGCTGAGTTCACAGCTGCAAAATCCGTTGGTGTTGTTGTTGTTGTTCCCGTATCCAATGCTGTCATTTGACGTGTCGGTGACACAGTTGGAGGCCTGGAAGGACTACTCGCCACGTCAGCATGGATTTGTAGCCTCTGCCTTCGCTTGGCCCCTGCCGCGGGGTGTTCTCTGGATACTGCTAAAAACAACTTCCTAAATCCGTTTCAAAGTTCCATTGTGGAGATAAAGTTAACAAAATATCAAACAGAACTCGCTTGTTTGCTTTGCCTGTATTGCTACGGGGAAAATTAATTCCAAAAATAAGAGGATAAGAGGATGTTATGGGTGAGGATGAATTTTTTTTTGTTTTTATTTCATCCTTACTTAAGTACACGTCCAAAGGTATGCAGCCGCTGCGGCATAATGCAGCAGAATTAGAGATTAACACATCTCGACGAGCAGGGGAACTCGGCTTTCTTGTTAAAAGGTCAATTAACCACATTTACCGTCAACACTGACTGGAACCCATTCAAATTTTCCCTGCAAGCATAAAGAATATTTTGACGGGTCATCACTATTTGCTCTTGTCTATTTCTGAAATCTAATATGATCATGCATGAAAGAAACCGCCTGAGTTATATACTGTTGAAGTGTAAACACTCTGTTATTTGATCCAATGCAGCACATAAAACAGACTTCTGCAGAACGCACTGCATGCTTTCTGTCGTTCCGCACTAAAAACCTTTTTACATGGGCAGCAAATGTGTAAAGCTGTTTTTTCATTACACATTTGGCATAAAAATATACAAATTGTAGAAAATTTTGCTTTTAATTTAAGAAGTTTCTGTACTCTTTTCCCAACTACACATCTTCAAAACTATTGGCAACTAAATCTTTGTAGCCCAACTTTGAAGAAGTTGCCAAAGATCATGTTTCTGTACAGACATGCCAAACTATGTCTGTACAGATATTTCGAAAGTTTTGCATTTACTTTATATAATGGCAAAGCAAATACTTGGATTAAATGACAAGCCTCAAGCAAAAGATTGAGCAACTAAATGTGAGCGGCCCGCTCCCAGCGCTGCATACTACAGCAGAGTAAAACATCCCAGCAACATGCTGTTGACAGCGTCATGCTGCAGGCGCAGTGTGCAGAGACGGGGAGACTTGTAGGGACACAAGACAAGAGCATGGCACCAAATACAGGCAAACACTGGGCCAGAACGGGATTCACACAGCCAGCGATCTCAGATTCGTTGCAGCAGTGTTCCAACGTGATGACAAATAGAAACTTCCAGCTAATTTTTAACTGGAAGGGCTTTCGATGTAAAATGTGAAAGTCCTTGACTTGTCCTGCCAAAGTTCATAGATGAAAAACCAAGAAATACAATCTTAAGAATGCCTTGAAGATAAACTCAAAGATCAAAGACACTCAAGTCAAACTGTTGAAGGGTATCGTTTTTGTATTTTAATTTTAAGAATCATAAACCAAGGCGTCGAAACATGAGGCACTTTTTACATACATCTTGGTCCACTTCATTACACTGAAATAATGTCTTTGAGCGACCTAAAAGTGTAGTACACTCGCAGTTGATTCTGTGGTACATTCTGCAACAATGTTTCATAACTCTGTAAATTAAAACACTTTTTAACAATTCACCATTTATTTCGCAGGCTTGTAGACGCATGCATCGTGTGATTGTTTATATATAGTCATTGTAATTCGCTTTACACAAAGAAATGCATGCATGACATCCATGTATCACTCCACGTACCGGTGTTTTTGTAGACAATGCATGGGACATCCGTTAGAAGGCATGATGGCATTTTGTTGTATAATGCAAAGTGAGTTAACTATAGTCATTTTTAGTGTTTTGTAACTGATTCATACATAAACTTTAAAGTACCTTACCATCTGCAGAAATGAATGTATTCCTGTTTGTCTTTTGATACAATCTTTGCTATGTGAACAGGGATGGGGAGAAAGTGGAGTCCAGTAGCTATAGACAAGTTTGGATGATCCGTGACACTTGACCCCACCACAACAGCTAATTATAGCGCCGACACTTGAATAAATGGGTCTGCAGTCGTTTGACAAAGCAGCAGTTCAGTGTGAAGTTGAAACCACACAGAAGCCTAATTAAAAGATGATAAGAACCTAGAATATACATAGAACGGTACAATTATTTGGAGAACCTGTATTTTAGGTCCCTTGTATTTTTTTTTTTTTTTTTTAATGGCTATTTATCAAACCTCACATTTCTTGAATGCACTATATTGTAAGACTGACGATGCAGAAACTCTTTATCCTATAAATTAACGCTGGGTCTAAAGAATGTTGGGATTTTTTAGGCTGTTTTAACTTTTATTATAAATTACAATTTTTAAGGCACTAGTGCCAGTGAGTCATGCACCTTATCGAGCCATCGTGCTCTGTAATTTTTTTTTAATACTAATATGATTTATTAACAGTAGACTACAGTGTTTGTATGTCAATTGACAAAAGCTGGTATGTGCCCAGTGTACTGCATTTTAATCTGATCCTTTGTAAATGCCACAGTAACTGTATATATTGATTTGTTTGTCTTGACTTTTAAAGTAATCTCTTGTATCATTTTTACCTTTTGTGACTTGGATGTGTTTTTAAAATGTGTAAAGCTGCATCATCTTTTAAAGGCAATTAAAAACAATTATGACTGTTTGAAGTAATTGTACAAAAAACTGTTAAGTAGTGGCATGTAATCCTTTTATTTCCACCTCCAAATACGGAGGCTTACCTCGCTAAACTTTAGGGATGGGGCAATGCTTTGAATACCAGGACAAGAAATGAAATGAGAGGGATAACAGTACACTCTTTATAACATATGTGCTGAATTATGTGGTGAGCATGATACTGTTAACTAAAAAGTAGAACAAATATTCATCCATCCCAAGATTTAGGCGCTAAATAGACGTTTGATTCATCTTGGACATCAACTGAACCGTGCACTTGCTCCAGTGAGAACACACATTCTTTTGTTCTTGTGTGTTCCTCCCTGTTAGAAGGTTTCGGACTTGGCTTCGCGTTGATTTACCACAAGTCAAGCTCACATGAATCGGCACGAAAGCTCTGAAAAGGGAAATTCCGATGGTCCCTGGGCCGACCAGCCACCAAGTCGAATGCTGCACGGGCAGTAGCTAAGATACAAAATCAGGGGATTTTGATGTGGCTCTGACAGGTGGTGGAGGTTGGAATGTGGCAGGAGGAGTGGATGGAAATTTAAATGTCCACCTACAATGGTTTTAGGCGTGCAAAACCCTAGGAAACCGCTGTGTTCCTCTTTTTTTAATTGCAGTGTCGTGCATTCCAAGAATATCTTGGACCCTAAATAGCTTTTCTTATTAAAGGATATTTGAAGTGAATATAGATAAACCCTCATGAAAATCTTGGCTTATCAAAAGGCACCATAGTTGTTGTTTTTCAGCAAAGATCAAAAGTCCGTTGGCTGTATGAGGTCTGTTCAAGTATTCAAGGCCACAGGCGGTGGGCCGGATGGAGACAGTGGAGACTTTGATTGCTAGCAGCACTTGCTCTCGGGATGCCGATGTCTGTGCACCAGACTCAACAACGTTTTAATAGACTGTCTAAAATGTTGGGCTGTAACCACAGGATGAAGCTGTGTGGCTGAAGTGATCCCCTGACTTTTCCGTCGATGCCTCTAGCAGGTTGACATTTGTGGCAACAAGTTTGGGTTGGGTTGCCATGGAGGACTTGGTACTGTAAATTTCCCCGCTGCGAGACCAATAAATGATCTCATCAAATTTTACAAAGCCTATTTATGCTAGTCTAAATTACAAAGACTTTTGATGCGGGCACGGAGGCGTTACGTGTCTATCGGTGTATGGTCCACCATCCTGAACTCAGGAGCACCTGGAATTTCACAAGGGAATTTGGGGATTACAGGATTAGGGGGTGATTAGATTTTGGAGGTCAAAGATCATCAGTATCATTCTAGAGATGATTTTTCAAAGTCTTGCAAACAAACTTCCACTTGGTAGACTGATATTCAATACAGGGGTTAAATAATTCCATAACTCGAGAGTTCATATCCTAGAATTTCCCTCTAATGAGAAAGTGATGGATATATTAAAATTATGAGTCACTTAAAACTAGGGCCGGGACTTTAGCGCGTTAATTACAATTAATTAATTACAATGTGAATTAAGATTAATTAATTACACAAAAAATAACACATTAAACATTTTTTACGCATTTTTACACTTATTTTTTTACACCGCGGAACGTTTCTCACTGGATGAGTTTTGGAGGACCGATTATACTGGAGCACCAACTAGCGTTCACGACTTCAGACAACAACAAACCACAGTGAACATGAACGAAGAAGCTGACGAGACCGTGTCGGTTGGCCCCGTGAATGGGAAATCTTATTATAATAAACACACGGATGGAAGCGTCGATACGAGCATGGTTGTGTGCAAGCTGTGCAACAAGGAATTCACATCGAGCCTCAAGTATCACCTCAACGCAAAACTATTAGTGGACGTTAGCCCGAACCGAGTACAAGGACCCACACCCAACCCACACTGCACCAGATGACTGGTTTAAGGACCAGGGTAACTAAGTCCACGTCTGAAAACATAACCAATGTTCTGAATGTACTTGAAAGTATTGGTCTACTTAAAAAAGCATAGTTTACGGAAGGTCTACTTACCTATAGGCTACCTGAATTTCTGAAAGTACTATATTTCTAAATATGCTATTTCTACACTTGTCTGCTGGAATTGGTTGAACAAAAATAAAAATCCATATGAAAAAAATTACTTCTCACTGTTCTCAGGTCAAATATTTATGCAATTAAAAGGTGATTCATTTTGATTAATTAATTACAAAGCCTCTAATTAATTAGATTAATATTTTTAATCGCGTCCCGGCCCTACTTAAAACATCACCTGCCTGACCGACGAGAGATAGGATGCAATTATACAAAAGTTTTTTCATTATGTTAACAATTTGTATTTATTTTTTTAAGAAAAAAAAATAAACAAGCCGACCAGAATTATCAAGTTGTTATAAAAAAAAAAGTGAGATCATGAACATAGCTATTTAAAAAACCAAAAAAATAAAAACATTGTTATCGTCACATAAACAACTTTAACGATTTGCCAAATTGCCAACAATTTATTTGTGGAGCAACAACATCAGGTAAACTTCTAAGACACTCCCCACAAGAGGTAAGAAGTGAGGGAATGTACACCAGTGAATCTAGTTTTAATCATTCCCTGTCAAACTAAATTTAGCATTATGTTCTACATGTGCATTGTAACTATCCTGTCTGGACTACAGACACTCGATAGTAAAATACTTTTTTGTAATGCTTCCTAAAAAGCCACTCATCGCAGAATGACACGTTTGGTAAAATACATTTTTAAAATACTAACACAGAAATAATTATTCCATCATCCAGCTCGTTGACAGTGACTTCACTGGTTCATTATTAAATATAGTTGAATTTTCACGTTTTCAAATTGATAATGATTAACCAGATTCAATCAATTAGTCGTCTTTGGGAGATCTGTTGCAAAAACACGTGTTAAGAGTTAGACAAGTCGTCTTGGTAAGCTTATTGAACTAGTTTGTTTCCTCCAATACAAATGGATATTCAGACTTAACAATGTAAAATGACTGAATATTGTACTATTGACAAAATTGTCAAGTGGCATGGAAAAGGAGGAAAATACCACTGTTATTCTACGCTAACTTTGGAAAAATCACCAATCACAGCCTACTTTTTACCATTAAAATGAAATGAAATAAATCCATTATGATGGCCACTTCTTCAGTCTATCCGACTCCCTCCAGCTTCATCATCACACGCAGAGGTCACGTGATGTTGTCCAAGTCTCCGTAACTTCAATTCTGAGAAAACGGGCAAAACAGACTAATTAAAACAGAAATCATCTCACTTCATTATACAGGTTGACTCTTCATTTATTCAGTATTTTAATGTTGTTAAATCTGTCACAGTGAAAGTAAATCTCACCTCTTTTTTTACATGTGTCCCTGTTGATAATGGCGGAGAGGCAGGTGGACTAAATTAGCAGAGAAAACATAAATTACAGATCCATTTGCAATTCTGGAGAAATACGTTTGCTGTCTTAACTCAACAACAAGAAAGATGAGATTAGAAAAACAAAAACGAGTTACAAAAAACAAAGAAAGATAAGGTTTAAAAAAAAAGGGTCCGAACAAACAGTTTAAGTTCAGTGAAATTTTCTCCCTTTTCAATTCAGGAAATTTACGCCCATTTACTCATATTATTGACTCATTGAATTAGAGGAAAATTAGATTGACCTGGTTTGTGTTATACTGTCCTTCGAGACCTCTTACCTCATCATTGACATGGGAATGAGTGTATTTGCTTTTCCAACTGCACACTTTGTGGGTTAAACTTTCAACTTTCAAATTTTCAACTCAGTCTCATGTAGAAAGAAAAGCTACGGTGACAAAACAAACACACAACCTGCAGGGTCTTTACCCGACAGGTGGACCCTTTGAGGGCGCCTACGCTTCCTCTGCACCAGCAAACCAGCAAAAAAATGGTATAAAAAAAGAGCCTGTCTGATGTGCATTATTCGATCCGATTTATATGAAATTTTGATGGGATGGGATTATGCTGTTCCCTAAAAGTCCCAAGGAATAACCCCCGTGCAGCTGCTAAATACGTCTTGAGACGGGCAATGGTTGGACAGCCAAACAACTGTAACAAAACGGAACTGAAGCGGCTTTCCTCCTCTACTCATATTGCCATTGAAAAGTCAAAGATTTATGGAACTGAGGAATAAACTGAACAAAGAGGACATTCACATCCCAGACAGTATCATCTTCGTCCAAAGGGATGCATGGCCACTTCTTCAAAGAAAGTGCCTCAATTTGAAAACAAACCAAAAAATGTGTAGGTTTAACGGTGTACCAAATCGTTCTTAAATTTGTTGGTTCAAAGTGGCGGCCCAGAATCAAACCTACATCAACATAAAAGTGTCGACTTTGACATAAAATCACACTGATGTGATGACATCAAGCCCGGATAAATGTTTTTTTCCTCAAATGAAGCGTCAATTGTTACATCCCTTATAGAGCATTATTTCATTATTTGTATAGTCTTGTTATAGCCGGCTTTTGCACATTAAGTGAAGAAGCTGTTGTGCTATATACGGTTAAATGTAGACTGTATAAAGGCACGGACATCTGACGCTGCTGATTGGCTGGAATAGCATTGAAATGTGTCTCCCATTAACAGAGCCAGGGCTATGGGCACTGCTTTTTTCAGAATGGACCTAACAGTTAGGAGAGCATGAGTAGAAATTAGCTGATTTTGACAAAAGGTATACTCTAGAATTGCTCACTGCACTATATCTCCACACTATTCATATAGGGGGGGGGGGGTAATAATTATTAAGAGTCACACTCTGTGCTTTTTCTTTCCAAAGGCCAAACGAGACCTTTGTATGTCTGTATCTAACAGTGATAGATTACAATGTAGAAAAAGATAAACTCTCTTTGATAAAACTCCAACAAACTCTTCCCACACATTTTTCATTTCAAGCCTTCATCGCCCCGTGTGCAGGGAGGCCAGCAAGGATCTTAACTTGGACCATCCAAGCAAATCCAAAAAGAGGAGACATGTCGCCAATTCTTCAACAGAAGAAAGCCTGTGTTCTGAACTAAAGACAATGACAGACTTGAGAACACACAAAAAATAGGCTTCTACATACCTGCCAGTGTGCCTGGAGGCATTCTCAAAAAACTTTGTTTTAGAGGCAACACTGCAGAAAAAGAAAAGTAAACAGAAACATGTCAGTATTGGGATGAACACATGATACATGGCATTGATTATTTTGTAATTCAACACTTTGCTTCTTTTACTCCACTACCTGCCTACACAGTCCCCACCTAATTTTGGGCATTACATTTGTGTGGTACTTATCTAGGAAATGGCTGTAACCCATGTAGGTCATAGACTGAGAACTGAGATGCCACCGTAGCCCATTAATACACAATCGTCTCTTCCTCATATTCTCTCCTGTTTTTGTGCATCAGTTGGATGTAGAACAGCATAATTGATAGCATGGATCCACTTGCCCGATTCTTGCTGGTACCCATATGGATGAATGCATTTACTTGTAAGTCATTCTGGATAAAAGAGTCGTCTAAATAATTGTAATGTAATGACTAGTGCTCGGGTTCTAATATTTTGTGCATGCTGGCCCGCTCAAAGTTAATGGAACAGCGTCCCCAAGATCACGTTATCTGGCTCGTTTCCTGTGGAAAAGGCTTTCCAATATCACAACTCCAAATTACCATGAGAAAATAACTTAATTCTCAAGATAACCAAATGAATAACCAACTTTTAACCTTTTTTTATTTTTTGTTGACACATAAGCAAGATTAGCATTTATTTTGAATTGAGGTGAGTTGAGTTTGAGGCAGATATATTTAAAGCCAATATTCACAATTGTTTTTGGTCTTTACCAATCTGTGAGGGAAATGGCATATTTTAAGTTAATAAATGACTTCAGCGGGTTAACAATTTAACATACTCTCAACAGCAAGGTCAGGTAGTACAGTGGTGGCTTTAGAGCTTCTACCACAGAAAATGTTGATGAGAGCAATAAGAACGAACCAAAACAATGAAGTTGCGGAAGGTGAAACCAAAACAATGAGCTGAAAGACACCATCCTTCTTTGTAGAGCTAAAGTAAGCTAAAGAATCTGGTGATAATTTCATTATTAGAAGCAACGCTCTTTAGAAAGTCCATTGTTACTGTAATAACAAGGATTGTTGTCTTTTTACTAATCTTTGGGATTACTGAAACTAGCATGACTAGATTGGGCATTTTTCATCTTTAAAGCTGGTAATGGTTTGAGGGTTGCTGGTTCTGCACATCTGGAAACCATTTTTCTACAAACATCAGAAGCATAGCCGAGTGACTTCATTGGACCGCTTGACCGTCAACTCAAAAAAGAAGACGGCTGACTTTTGGAATACAGAGGAGCACGTACTAAGATGTGGCCGAGC
Source organism: Pungitius pungitius (assembly GCF_949316345.1). Taxonomy (NCBI): domain Eukaryota; kingdom Metazoa; phylum Chordata; class Actinopteri; order Perciformes; family Gasterosteidae; genus Pungitius; species Pungitius pungitius. The sequence goes on along the minus strand of NC_084915.1, from coordinate 7,995,441 downwards.
CCTCGCTGCTGGCTGCACTCGGGGTCTTTTGTGGAGCGGGGCTTCTGGAGGGGGGTTCAGGAGGCCTGACGGGGGGTCTACAAATAGCTGGTTTCTCTGTGGGCTTTGTTCTGGTCAAACCATCACCATCTCCTGAAAGTACAGACATTGGGCAATCACAATTATGAGAGTAAAATAAAGACTAAAGGCTGTGATGGGTTAAAATGTTAGCAAAGACATTTCCACTTTACCGTCATATACATTTTCTATGATAACGAAAGAGCTCTGCAATGGCATGCAGCGAGTTACAGCATAAAAGACCTAGTTTATGGGCAAAATAACAAACAAGTCAGCGACTTTTTAAGACGATGTCTGCAACAGCGTCTGCTTCATCACCCATTCACCATAAATGCTTGCAGAACTCTCATTGGGTTTTCGATGGATTAGCAATTTCTTAATTGCTTTGTTAAATTGAAACAAACAAGCTTAGAGACATTACATTGGAGCAAAGCAGTTACAGATGACTCAAATCTTCAGAGGCAGCAGCGTGGATACAATAGGTGGACATGTTCCAGCGCAACTGGCAGATCTGTTACTACAATAAACTAGAATTACTGCCTCCATTAGGATTATATTTGAAATTGTCATGATTGGGGTTGAATTTCTCAAGTTACAGACACAGAAGACAAAATACTATAAACCTATCATTTGAACTCACCTTTGAGTTCAAGTGGATGATTCTGCCAAAAATCAAGAAATTCCCTCAAGACGATAGATATTTTATTCACAAGAATGCGTTGGAGACCCAAAGTAATGGAAAGCCCAAAGCCTCTGGCCACATCTGCTCCCGGTGCAGATGCATAAAAACAAAATCAACAGTAGAGTAGAGTGTGACGGAGGGAAAACCCACACACTAAATTATTAGGATCCGGCTGACGATGACCACTGTGTCGTGTCGCCAAAACATCTGATAAACTAATTGCAAGTCTGCCTTCTACATCACAGCAGATCTTGTGTGTTCCCGTGAAGATTTTGTTATTGAAGCGTTCTGCTGCAAGAGAATGAGATTCCCTCAAAGACGTTCACCCACATGAACACAGGCTGCATTATACCTTCTCTGTGGGCTGGTGTGCCTTTAGGAGGTTGTCTCCTGCTCTGGAAGGATGGCACTCTGCTCACGTAGACTCCAGACTCCCCATTGGCCGCTGAAGAGGAGTCTGGCCGTTGCCTGGTGTCGTCCACCCTGCCAGCGTTGGAGTCCAACGGTCTTTCCTGACGGTTCGCTGGTTTGGGTAGCAGCGCTAGTCTGGGAGGAGGTTCTCTTGGAAGGAGTGGAGCAAAGCTCGCCGGTCTTTTCCGCTGCAGCGGAACAGGGTTCGTTGAGACTTCCACATCCACCACAGACACAGAGTGGTCGTTCTGCCCATCTGTCGCGAAGACAAAACATAAGCGATGAATGCAAGGTTCTCCGCTACTTGGAGTGGACTGAGAAACAACGTGAAAGGTCAAGGAACATCACAATGTAATTGAATATTAAAATCTTCAGGCAACACAGGCTGTGCTTCAGTGGTCTATGGTTTGGATAATCACAAGAAGTTGAGATATTTCAATATTAAAGCAATGCCGGGAGGACAAGCTGCAGGTGGGCCAAATCTCTGCCCCAGTGTACGACAACGTGGAGACATACACATTTAATGAGGGGTTCAAACTGATGGGAAATTACACGGTTAAGCTGGAGTCGTTGAAAAGAAAGACTAAAAAGTGGAGCGGTTTACTGTATTTGTATTTAAAATTAATTATCATCAATCATAACAATGAAGAACGAGACAAAAGGAATAAATAAAAGAAATGAAACAATTTTAATTTGTCATTCTTTGTTAAGGACATTTTGGACAATGGTGTGTGATGCAAACACCCAGTAAATCATATTTTTCCGTAGCGTACTTCAGAAATGTTTAGAACTGACTGCAGGGAAGTTCTAGTTCAGAGCCATCTGCAGTATTTTAATATGCTGAAAATATTCCTCTGTACTACAGCAGGGACGGTTTGGGCAACGAAGAGGACGGTGACCATCAAAGCAAAATGAGCCTGTTCATTACTCTTTGTGGGCTGGAAGTGGTCGTGGCTGACAGCTTCATAAACACGGGGGGGTCGCTTGGAGATGGTGATTGGTTGTCTCTTCCTCGGGGTGATCCGCGGAGGGGGGAGTGGCGGGGAAGTGCTGTCCTCTGGCACATAACTGAAGATCTGTAATCACGAGAAAAGGTCCATGAACACTTTGGTGCTACAGCCTGCAACGGAATAAATAAAGAACACTATTCTTAAGAGTTATTTTTGAAAACATACCTTTTTGAAGTCTTCGATCATAATCTCAACGACAATATTTTGGAACTTAATATCCAACATGGCCGCCACTGTCTCCTCCTTGGCTCTCATGAGTGTGGGCCCAAAGATAACGGCCATGTTGGAGGGGGTCATTCGATTTTCTTCACTGTGGCTGCACACGCTGTTAACAAACATCAGGTAAAGAATGAGTCATTGAACTGTAAACACAGGCCAGCAGTACATTCTCTCCAATCCATTTGGGAACGTTAACAAGAGGCAGTGCAGGAGAAATGAACACATTGTACGGTGGAACTAACTTGACCAGGTGTTTGATGAGCATCTCCACCATCTCCCGGTTCTTCTCTGGTAGCTTGTGGGAAAGAGAATGAATCTCACTCAGTCGAAAGTCCAGATTATCTGACTCTGAGACAAAGAAAACACAAAAGTATCTGTAGACCTCAATCAGGAGAAACACAACACAGAACAGGGCCCGGCTAAACGCTGCAACGGCATGAGACTTGCAAAGAAGTCTTGGGAAACAAAACCATATAATTAGTAGCCCTTATTTAATTACTCAACGGCATTTCCAGGAAACTAAAGCCACCATTTCCAACCGCAACATCCTGACAGAATGAGGCTGATGCTATTAAACTCGTTGTCTTTTCTGTTTTACAATGATGTTGTGTGACAGATAAAAATAAGCAGTGGATTTGTATTGCTTTCAGACTGACGTAGTGCTGCCTGCTAAACCTGAAGCCTGCAGGGCATTTGTTTACCAATGCCTCTTATGTACCTTCCATTGAGGCATGATTATGATTATCCATGGTGTACAGATAAACAAAATACATGGTATGTCGATACTAAATAAGCCAAAATACCTGGAAATATCGTGTATTCAATGAATTCGAAGACATGAATCGGTCAAATTCAGTCACATAATTGTAGCGTATCGTTAAAACCAAGAAGGGACTACATTTGAGCATAAGTATGTTTGTTTTTTTCTCATTTTTGAAAGTAGAACACATGAGGCTGTTGGCACTTTGAGTACAACACAAAAAGCATGCATGAAATGAAAATGAAAAGTGTCTCCCTGTTGCATGTGAACAGGTGAGGACAAGTTTGAGTCAAAAGCACATAATCAAGTTGAAACATTCCTAATTTGTGTGACATCATCAAGAGGATCGGTTATGGGTCTTAAGTCTTCGCGCTAGTGTGACACACATTTAGCGTGAGCTCTAGATCCGAGATGAGAAGTTTAAGAAAAAAACATAAAACATAACCAATAATACATGGACATGGAAACAAAACTCCTCTGTCTTGGTGCTGGATAATACCTAAAACACATCTTACTTGCAGCACACACGAGGTCTCTGTGTAGACTGTAGGTCATCAGTGGCTCAGACAAGCTCCTGCAGATAAATACACATACTCGTAAACAAGTGCAAGGACAAAGTGTATTTGACTCAACACGTCAAATACAGGAAACTCAGCACTTGCTATTTGAATGGAAACCAAATGCGTTTTCACCCGGGTCCCAACATACACAGGACCGTCAAGCAGATTCTTTGAATTGTGTTGCATATGAGAATCTCGGATCAGCTAAACTGTATTCAATGGTTTGTTTGTTATTGTAGTATTATAGCCTTTTGTTTTCAATGAATGCCGATCTAATCGATCAAATACAGAACAGCTGTATTGATTTGATGATCACTCAAAAACAGCTGTCGATGTGGAGCTCTACGGTGTTCATTATTAACTTTGTGTCTCTTGCTCACATAAACAAACCTTAGATAAAACTTCAGTGCACTTGTGATGGTTTTGACATCACAGTCGCTGCTCTGCAGATCCACATTTCCTGGGTTTGTTGAGTCTATAAAAAGAAGCAAATCAATACAAACAATGCAATGCCAATATGTTTAATTCCATATGAGCAACAGTGACAACCATCTGTGATTAGTACTTAAGTTGATCAAAGTAACTGGCCTGTTGCTGCATGAGCTAGCCATAATTAAATAATAAGCAATACGGGGCCAGGGATTTACTGCAAAAACAGCGATTACAGAAATGTGATGTTGCGGCTGTTCATAAGCCACATCACAGCAGGAAAATCTGTAAATAAATGGGTGTTGGTGTTGATGTTATTAATGTGCTCCTAATACAGAACAAAATATCTTCCGTAAAAATAAATGTAATTCAAACCTGCAACACTTTATTCTTGGCCACTTAAAGGGCAGCAGAAACTAGGTGCAACATCACTGACGTATTCCAATAACCTTTTAAGCTGGCGAATGTGTTAGCAAACAGATGCCTGTATGTGCACCCAGTTGGTAAAGAGCAACATCAGCATTTGTTCCATTTTTGTTTCCCTTTTTAACTCGATCTAATAACTAATAAGGGAAATACCCCGCTCTCTGGCATCCAAATGGCTCATTTAAAGTATGATTTCAAGTTGAAAATCAAAGAAATTATTTGAAAGACTCTGTAAAACAAAGTTAAGTTGAAAGGAAAAGCAGAGCTGGGAAATATCTATTTGCGGTTTTACCATTACGAACAACAGCTTTTTATTGGATTGTATAAAAAAAAAAATATATATATATATATATATATAGCAGCTTTAAAGCCAAGACTCCAGAGTAGGAGCCCTGCGTGTCAAGCAGACATCTACTGATGTCTCCTTGACATTCACAAAGACAACCGTCACTGGAGTGACAGGACCGTCTTTGTTTTATTGCAGAGGACGAGCCCAAGTGAAGAGACACAATCAATGGGCAGCAGTAAAACGTGTTCGTGGGCTTATTTCCTTACCAAAGAAGGCATTTAATAGCTTCTGCACTTGGATGTTGCTGCCAACTGTTCGGTACACTCCTTCTTGTGTGACTCCTGGAAAGCCGAGAGGGGGAGGTAAAAAGAAATTTGAAAAAAGGGGAGGGTAATCTGGACAAATACAGAGGAGTGGAAATTTACCACATGCTTCTCTTCAGAGGTTGCAGCAGCCAAAATGAAGCTACAGATGTTCTTTTGTGATTGTGCATGCTTCGTTTAACCATTTACTTTGCACCAGAAAAAGGGGCCATGCTTAGACATGAATCGTATTACATGGTATGTACAATGTTTTTTGGAGTGATTTTTTCTTTTCTTGTAAGATGAATCAGCCTTTTGGCTGTAGAAATAGAGACATACATCGTCCTTTGGGCCAGGTCTCACTTGACCTGACATTGGACATGTTTTTGCATTCATGGAAAGAAGGGCTTTTAATAAATAAATTCTAATAATAAATGTTTCCTTAAAAACGTTTTTTAAATAGGATATTAAATGTGTTGCACAAAGATGATTAATCTTATGTACAATCTACTAGCAGAGGGATGAAAAACCTTTATTCCTTGAGAACAGCCTACACAGGCTTGGTGTCAACATTTAATACGACTCCACTACGCCCCCTTCAGGGAAAGTAAGTAAACCAACAGAGCCAAAGACAGCTGGAATAAACCTCTAACAGGGGCCTTTACCTTTTGTTTCAATGTAGTTGATGCACTTTCGCACAAACTTAAATCCAACTTCATTCAGTTCCACTGTGGAAGTAAAACAGATTAATAGATTTAATAGCAAACAACTTTTGAGACAAATCTACTCTAAATTAATGATGAGGAATGAAAAGTGAGAAATGAAACTTAGTCTACCTCACAACATGAGATAATGAATGACTTACTTTCAGCTTGGTTGTGAATTGGGGAATGATAAATCTGAAATAAAAAAAAAGAAAATTGAGGAAACATGCAATATGGTAGTGGCCTACCAACAAGATAAATTACCACATATTTTAGAGGAAATAGGAGAGAAACATGATGACGGTAGAAGGACACAAAAGCTGCTTAACTAAAATTAAACTTGGCCCATCATAGTAATGGCTCCCTGGATAGTTTATGAGACCATTAGCTCAGTTTTTCCAGTTGAAGTTTACTTTACAAGCAGATTCAAATTGCACTAAAATAATAGCAATGGAAACAGAGAGAGAGAAAAAAGGATGAGAGGACAAAATGTTTGGCTGTTTAACTGATGGAAAACAGGAAAAACTCCAGGTTCAAAAACCATAAAACAAATGAAAATAATTCTGTTCTTTTGGGAGCAATGGAGAGTAGCTTAAAAGTCATCCAACTCAAAGAGGTGTATATATCAAAGCATTGTCTTAATCCACAACTGGCTCCCAGAGTTGAGGGCTCGCCACAGAGCAGCTGGAGACTGAAAAAGCAGCGTCTTGGTTCCTCAGCACGGACGAGTTCTTGTTAAAGTGTGAGATATCGCCATCACACATTCACGTGGTATTGATTTAGGACTGAGAATAAAACTACTACATCCCTCGTCGTGGCTTTGGCAAGAAATTATTCAAAATCTCTCCAAATCTAACACGAATTTCTTAAAAAAAAAATAAAAAAAAAAGTTCAAATGGAAGCAATGCTTCAAAACTACAAAATCTGACATGCAAAAAGAACGGAGCTACCATCAGAGAAAGGAATTACTGGCAGTAACAAGTCAGCTCCTTTCCAATGTTTGAATGATTATGTTAAGAAAAGAAAATTGCCATGTCCTCCCGCTCAGAGGAAACACTTTGATGAAACACTTTGATGCCAAATGTTTTTTTAACTTATAAGAACTTCCAGTGGAAAGTGCAGAAAAGTGAGCCTGTAAGCAATCAACAGGGGTAGTATTACAGTAGCCATATTGGCACAACCGGTTCATGCATGTCAAACACTTCTTCCAATAGGACACCTTGGGCTGCCCAAAACCTGAAGTCAACCTGCTCTTTGCTTCCGTTGCTACTGGGGAGGTTAATTATGGGCAAAACACACGCTAGTTTGTTATTAAATCTGCAGATATGAACCTTGATTAATTGGTTAATTTTTCTCAATACAATGTTAAATCAACATTTACAATCTTCCACAACTTTAGATGACATCAAAAATATTCATATATAATAAGGAACTGCACTATAAGGCTCTTATGTCGTTATGTTGTTCATGAGGTCAAAGTGCATTCAGTGTGTAACCAAGTTAACTGGAGAAGAACAGATTATTCTAATGGAACACCAGAGTTGATTCTAGTGCAGAGTAGACCTGCCAGCAGTGCAGTGCGTCTCTGCCTCACAATATTTGGGCATTTGTAGGTGCAAAAGCTGTTGTGAAATGTGCATCATTAACAGAAGTCAGAAGGGAAGTTGCACAGGAAGAAAGGGCGCTGCAATGTATGCCTTCTGTTATTTTCACATCCCCTGACAGCAGTGCACGACTCACACTGCACACACCTTGTAAACTTAAACCATCTACTATGAGAAGGACTGCAGAGGGAGCAAAAAATGCAGTTTGAAAACAAAAGAGGAACCGACACTATCGTGCATTTTTGCTACTACGGCTTTTTGGTAGAATTGTCGCCTCAAAACTGCTGAATAAAGAGACTGACTGTGGGAAGAGGAACGGTTTGTCATATCAAACAATGTGCTACTTTTATAGTTTTTAACTATAACATAACACCTAAACAAGATTTTAGGAGGAAGAAGAAAAATCATTGATTGTGTGAACCAGGTGCCATCATCTCCTGCACACACACATGGTAGAACGGGCCTAACAGGCTTCATACCATCTCACACGCTGCTCACCGAGAAGCCACAATGACATCACCCTTTCAGGCACCCCACGGTGTTAATGAAATGTCATATGTGAGCCGCTATATTCCTTACATGATGAATTTGAAAGCAAAAAAAAACACCACAACATGCATTATCTAAAACAGGCTGATAATATAAAACATTTAATTAGGAGCAATCCAATTACAAAGCTGTGGATGACATTCATCTTAATAAATGTAGCTTTGTCCACTAAAGATTTTATATGGAAATATACATGTAACTACCTGCCAACATTTAGGAGGTTGAATTTAAAACTGGTTGGATAGACTTTGCAATCCAGATTGGAAAGGGTAAAGGGGCATTTGGGTGTTTTATGTACCACCGCAATAACCAGTGGCCGTGTCGCTCTAGTAGCACACTCCATATCGCATTGTACACATTTTTTGGCAGTAAATCGGTTTTGAAAAAAAAATTATGTCTAGGAGAAGAAGAACCCAAAAGGAGATGAGTAATGAACTCACAGGCTCTTTTCCATCCATGGCCTCCATCCACAGCTTCCTGTCGGTCTCCAAAAGAGCTTGGAAAGTAACGGGTGTGTTTCTATGGAAACAGTAAAAAAAATGCCATTTAAGAAGCAAAGGTTGCAAATAAATTATTCAAACAAACTTAGTAGTGAACATGTTTTCAGAGCTCTGACACATCATGGACCTCATACATTTCACAAATACATCTGGACACAATAACAAGAGAAACACAAAAAGTACTTAAAGCATCCTCGTGGAAGTTGCTAATGAAACCCAATGTATTAATGACCGAAGTAGCACATGGAGACAAATAAAATCAGCTTCAAGAGATGAGTATCAACCGTTGCAATCTGTCTTCTGCAGAAGCAATGAAATCTGGAGCCAAATTGGACAGCTTATAGGCGACTGGATGAATTGTTAACTATGACAACTGTGCTACGAGTTTAAAGCTGCCAACTGCTCTAATCAGCTAACTACGGCACCCCTAAAAACTCTTAGAAAATAACTTTTCTCAATGACACATGTATATATGCATAGAAATGTTTTTCTGATTTTGTTTTGAAGATCTTTCTCGTCAGTGCGGCAGAATGGGACACCCAATCCAACACTGCTGTACAGGACGACGTCAAGTTCAGCTAATGAATCACCTGAGAGCGTGCAGATATAAATAACCGTAATAATAATGTAAACACACCTTTTAGTACGGATATAATGGTCGGGGTCGGGAAGCAGCACGTAGGAGCATTTCAGGGACATTTCAGGCTCGCCTTAAAACATCTTGAGCCAACAACATAATCTTCTACCCTAGACAGCACTGCCACCTTCAGTTTCTCAGCTCCCTCCTCATGGCGTTTGGGGTTCAGCTGGCACACTGGCACAAAGTAGTGGCTCAACATCCACAGACTCTTTCAAGCACGCCACGAATAATTCAAGCAGCTTTTAAACCTTTAAAATTCCTATTAAAATGCATGCATGCCGGATGGCCAGTTTATATAAATATGAACTTGTTGTGTTCTTTCCCCCCCGAAATCACACAGTTTTCCATCTGCTTCCAAGCCTGCGCCCGTTGCTTAGGGACTGTTTGGGCTACACTCCATTTAGCCCTCACACCGTGTCCTTGTGCGCCACCTGTTCACCTCGCCGCCTAGACCCCGTTCATCCAACAAGGCCGCCGCGTTGCCTCATCTCTCAGGCAACGCGGCGGGACCGGCGTGCGCTGACCTCTCGTTCGTCTCCACGTCGAAGCAGAAGCGCTTGTCGGTGGACTCCGTCTTCCGGCGGATGCAAGATTTCAGTGTCAGAAGTGTGGGGACCTGCAGAGAGGGAGCGAGAGAGAGGGAGGGGGAGAGAGTTGGTAGAGATGATGGAGACGTGAGGAAGCGCAGCGACAGGTGCCTCCAGATGTTGGTCTTGAGCGGTGAGCAAATATTTATTTCCACTGAAGCACCTGTTTGGTCGTCGGCTTCTGTTCGCAAGGCACCATTTCCAGCTGTCTCTCATCCTTGTGATACCTGCAGTAATATTTGACCCACGACATGCCCAGAGCCCCTGTTGAGGCGAGAAAAAAAAAAGGAACAAATAAATGAAGTTTAAAGAAGGAGCGGCCTGGGTAGGTTTCATTTCAGCGTCTGTATGAACATCTGGCACACGTACACTTCTCCTGACAGTACAGGTAGCCCTCGATGGGCAGACAACTGTACATTTTACAGATCTGCGATGGGTGTTTCATTCTTCTCATCAGCTCCTCCATCTCCTCCCGAGTGCTCTCGTAGTTGTTTCTTGTCTGCGGGCGAAGCCGGGCAGCACTTTAGAATCGTTACCGACATCCGATTGAGAAGACATTAAATCAGACTAACGCCATTATTTTTGGCACGGCGTACGTTCTGCAAGCTGAGCTGCAGTTCTTGCTTGTAAGGCATGAAGTCCTGAGTCATCTCCACAGTCAGGTTGTTGAGAGTCAGAATGCTGTGCAGGAACGCCAGCACCTGTCCGAAAAGAAAGCAGAACATCGTTGCGGTCCGCCTCCCAAGACCAAAGCAAAAACACACACAGGTGATTGAGAAGAATTCGGAGGACCAAATCGAAATGAGCATTGTAATAAATACTGTTTGGCAGGAGCAACACACTGTAAAGTTAAACTAAGATACCGTCCAGTTGGAGTAATAAACACAGCCTTTTCTCGTGCCCTTTGAGATAATAAAATCATCAATACGAGGGTAGAGGGTGGGAGTCTGGCTTAATAAACCGAGGTGTATTGTTTGATGCTGGCAGCAGGCAAACAAGGTGACGACCAGCTTGACGATGGATGTTAAACAAATGCCGTCCTCCAAAATATAAATCAATTTCAGAATCCACAAATGCTAATGTGAAATCACTGTTTATTAATCGGCTTGGACCCCCTGATGTCAATATCTCGTTCCATCGTGGGCGTACAAGAGGCAACATCCCCACGCGATGAATAAACATGTTCGGATTAGAGACCTGGACAAGTGATGAAGCAAGACGTGCAGGATCACGGGACTCGACTGGCGTTACACGTCACGTCAGTGTGACCCATTATCGGCTGATGAGCCAGCTCAACCCGTTGGTCCCGGTACTAAATAAACTACGCTGACGCAGCGGATGCAGAATGCCTCCCGAGCGCGGTCTCTTCTCCAGTCAGACACATTACGTCAGACTTTTAGAGAATCGCAGTCAGCCCTCTGTTCTGGGAGAGAACCTCCACCATAATGTCCAGCTGGCACATTTTGTGCACCACACGCCAAGCCGCATGGGGAAACTCCAGATGTGACTTATCTCTGAGCTTCAAGGACCGATTCACGAGCTTTCGGTATCCAACGCGAAAGCTTTCTACAACTCTGCTCGCTGTCGCACTCTTTCTGACTCCAAATCTTTTTCATTTTCCAACTGCATTCTTGATTTCTTTCTGTTCAAAGTTTGAGGACCGAACAGGGGGGGGGCGACTCCAGAGCGATGCTTAAAATCTTTTCTCACCTCTACTTAATTTATCGTGCTCGGCCTTTTGAGGAGGCGTCAATTATAAGTCATCCAACCCGGCTAAGAAGTCAAGTCCGCTCAACACTCAACTTCCCTTTGGCCTGGATTGTTTGAGAGAAGAGAGCCCAACGCGACGCCCTCACCTGACATCACCAAACAGCACCACAGAAACCCCCCACGTGAGCTTCCACAAAAAAAATAATCCCCCGACCTGACCTCACCCCACATGGAACTCATGCCATCGCATCACTCCCCCAGGCAGGTGACAACCTCAACAAAGCAGTCCACACTACCAGACCAAGAATCACAAAGGATGTTCTTCCTAAAAACAAAACAAGCCATCGATCAACTCCCCACTTAAGTCTCAAATTGAACAAGCCCACAATCTGTTATGTTCTGCCTGTAGACCATGACAAACGGAGGAAAACACATGTTGAGATGTCGGCTTTTATTTACAAAGGATAGGGTAACCAAAATGAAAACCCAAACGGGGATCGTGATAAATAAAGCCCCTAAAATACAGACACAGCAACACAACTGTTCCTGTGTTCTAACACTGTCTGCAGCTCTTGTTACACGCGTGTGGGAGCGAGAGGAAGAGGAGGTGACCACAGGCCGCACTCACCGGCTCCACCACGTCGAACTTCTTCCTGTCCTGCACCTGGTGGATCTGGTACACGTACTCCACCGACGATTCATAGAAGCTCACGCGCTCTTTTTCAAGGAGTTCATCGGCCTGTAGTTGAAAAAACAATAGGAAAGCCGATTTGAAACAGGGACTTTTGTCAGTTCTACATCTGACTGCACTGCTGATGGATACTTGTCGTACTACACCTCTTGAAGTTGAGTCTCTTTCTTCTTTGCAGAAAGATTCAGGTGTTTGTCCACCTGGGAGTGATATTTTTCACTCTCCTTCTCGAACTTCTTTTTCTTTTCCTGCAGGACAGACGTGGAAAGATGATGTGATAAAAAAAAAAAAGAAAAAAAAAAAATCAAGCAAAGCTTTACTAAGAGGCAAAAAGTGATGAGAAATGTTTATCTCTGATTCAAATTATGAGCAGCTTTTTTTAAAGTTAATATTACTAAAGTAATAATAAGTAATAATTTTGCTGTGGAGTGTTCCTATTGATTTCCATCATATTTCCATACATGGTGGTGGGCAGACCGTGCGATGGAGACACAGTATTTCTGTAATGCATTTGTTTCTGATAAAAAAGGCAATGAGCCAATATAGGTCTGTTTTTTCCCGACCACGGTCATTTCTGTGGCTGCCCGAGGGTTATTTGGGTTAAAGATTTTTCTGCCGGTCAGACAAAGTCCCGTTAAGTTCTGATGAAGTACATTTTATTTTCACAAGTACTTTCTCCTTTTTTAAAAGGATGTGATACGTTTTCCTCTCTTGCTGACAAAACAGATTCATTAACAAGTACATTGTTAGGATTGTTAAAATGAACATGTGAATAAGCTGCAGTAGTAAATCATGTGGTACCTGTACATTTCAATTCTGCTTGCGTATTTAATCAGCACAGCAAATAGAATAACAGCAACCCGCTGGTTAATAAAAACCATGCGGGGGAGGGGTGGGGGGTGTAAACAATATTCTGATCATCACAGTGCAACCAGAAAAGAAGCTCAAATGTCATTCTGAATAATCAAGGTGGTATCCCACGGAGATTCCTGATGACTTTAAAAGCAGAATAAAACATTGGTGAATTAGCACCCCGGGGGGGGGGGGGGGGGGGGACGTCACCTTAGAATAACGTGAGCTGTTACATCAACTGCAAAACTACCTTCAACAACAATGTCTTTGCAAAGTGAGGAAGAATGTTAGTATCCTAACCACATTGTTTCACTCAGAACTCATAAATAGATTCGGGGAAGTAGATCATCATAGCCACTTGTCTGTTAGCACCTCAGGAAATCATCATAGAGATCTACATATATATACACAAGTGAAACCCGAAAAATTAGAATATCGTGCAAAAGCTCATTACTTTCAGTAATTCAAGGTGAAACTAATATACTGTAGCGACCCTGTTGGGGACTCGGTCAGGTAGCGTCACTCTCGGCGCTCCGGCCAATCAGACGGGACATGGGAGGGTCTGTCCGGGGGAGCATGACGTAGTTCCGGTTGTTCTGTTGTTGGAAGTGTTGACTGAGTGAGCTGGAGTTACGGTGTCGGACGCTGTGGTGTTTCGCTAATAAAAGGATCTCTGCCCGGCAACTATTCGTCTCAGCGTGTTAAGTATTCCACCACGCCCGGACGTTACATTGGTGTCAGAAGTGTCTTCGTACGGACGATATCGTTGAACCCGGTGGAAAGCTAGCGGTTAGCCTGCTGTGGGCATGGATCGTGTCGGCGGGACGAGCGGCTACGTTACGGTAAAGGAAGAGAGGAAAGAAGCGGAGGAGGGAGCTAGCGGGTGGTCGAAAGACATGGCCAGAAGTTTCGACGGAGCTACTAGGGGCGCGAGGGCTCGTTTGAGAGAGTCTGCAGTGAGGATGGCTAGGGACGCTGGCATCAGTCCCGCGGCGGATTTTCCCGCGGTTTCTCCGGGGAATGTAGCGTCAAACTACAATGGCGGCGCCCATCGCTCGGCAGTCCCTACGGTAAAAACACCGAAATACGACGGTAGGACGCCATGGGAGGCTTTCCTGGCTCAATTTGAATTGCTGTCGCATGCAGGGGAATGGTCCAATGAGACTAAGGCACTTCAGCTGGCGTTGTGTCTCACGGGGGATGCGCTGTCATGCCTGCTGCTGCTGAGCCCTGAAGACAGACGTCGTTACCCAGCGCTGGTAGGGTCGCTCCAGAGGCGTTTTGGACAATGTTTGCAACCCGAACTCCTGCGGAATGAACTAAACAATCGCTGCAGAAGACCGGGAGAGCCGCTGCGGGCGTTGGCAAACGATGTGGAAAGTTTGTCACGGAGGGCTTATGCCCACATGCCCCCTGAAGTGCAGAGCGAGCTGGCGCGGGACCAGTTCATCAGGGCAATTGTTCCCACAGAGCTGCGTGTCCAGGTCCAGCTGCAGCACCCACAGTCATTGCAAGCGGCTTTCGAGTTGGCTGCGGAGAGAGAGAATGTGTGGGGTGCAGCGCCTGGAGGCTACCATAGTGAGGGAGCACCTATGGCCAGGGCGGCGATGGCGGTCCCTCCAGAGGCAGAGAAACCATCGTGGGTTACGGAAGTGACTGAACTGATCAGGGCTGTGTCACTACAACAATCACACCGGCCGCGACCCAGAGTCTGCTGGGGGTGCGGGCAACCAGGGCATTTGGCCAGAGAGTGCCCCAAACCAAACAAGTACCAGGGAAACGGCCCGGGGTCCGCATAGAAGGGGATACGCGGACCCCGGCCGTAACCCCGACCACAGCGCCACGAGCCTCGGCAACAGAAGATGACAACGCCAGCATGGAGCCCGTCGTGGCGGTGGGGCGCACTGGGGAAGGTGACTCGTTCTATGTGCCGGTTACCGTGGAAGGACTGCCCTGCTTGGCACTGGTGGACACCGGTTCGACAGTAACTCTGGTAAGACCAGACATGATCACAGACTGGACTCATCTTGACCCCACCTCAGTGCGACTTCGCACTGTTACCGGAGAGCTGGCACCCATGAAGGGCAGAGGTCTGCTGTCTTTATCGGTGGGAGGGGTGACGGTGTGCCACCCGGTGTGGATAGCTGCAGTTCAGGACCCATGCATTCTGGGTTTGGACTTCTTGAGGGCCACGGGCTGCCATCTAGATCTACAGCAAGGCACAGTGAGTCTCCAGGGAGGGCCTTCCGTCACCTTGCTCTCCACCCCCAACCCGTCCCTACCCCCCGGGCCTCCAACACCAGCGGCGAGTACGGTGGTGACGGTCCCCTGCAACGCTATCCCCCCCGCCTGCCCACGCGAGTCATCTAGGGTCTTTCTCCCGGACGTCCACACCATGAGCCGTGCAGTGGAGGCGCCAGCAGCGATAAAGGAGGTGTGGAGAAAGAACTGTGTCGGCCTGCAGCCGCAGCAGCAGGAGCAGCTGTGGCACCTTCTCCTGGACTTCCAAGGCAGTTTCGCCAAGAGCGAGGATGAAGTAGGGCAAACTCACCTAGTGCAGCATGAGATTGACACAGGGGACGCGCGTCCCATCAAGTGCCGCCCCCGCCGCCTGCCGATGGCTCGTCAACAGGCTTGTGATGACGCGGTCACCAACATGCTCCAGGCAGGTGTCATCGAGCCGTCCGACAGTCCCTGGGCAGCAGCAGTGGTCATGGTCCCCAAGAAGACAAAAGGATGGCGACTCTGTGCGGACTACAGGCCAGTAAATGGGGTGACCAAGAAGGATTCTTATCCGCTGCCCCGCATTGACGAGTCCCTAGACCTGGTCTCCGGGTCGTCGTGGTTTTCGTCCTTGGACCTCCGCAGCGGATATTACCAGGTGCCACTGGCCCCGGAGGCCCGTCCCAAGACTGCTTTCTGCACTGGGCGGGGGCTGTGGCAGTTTAAGGTTCTCAGTTTTGGACTTTGTAATGCCCCTGCCACTTTTGTAAGACTGATGGACAAAGTACTGGCGGGGGTCCCCCGGCAGCAGTGCCTGGTCTACCTGGATGACATTCTGGTCCATGGTAAAACATTTGAACAAGCCCTGGCGTCGCTGCGGTTGGTGCTGGAAAAAATAAGAGCGGCAGGCCTGAAACTGCATCCGGAGAAGTGCCATTTCATGCAGAGGGAGGTGTCTTTTTTGGGGCACCGTGTAGGTGGCGAAGGCATTGGCACCATGCGAGAGAAGGTGCAGGCCGTCGCAGATTGGCCCACCCCCACCAACCAGAAACAGTTGAAGAGCTTTCTTGGCCTGGCCTCATACTACAGGAGGTTTGTGCGGGGGTTTGCTGGCACTGCTGCACCCCTGTTCCATCTGCTGCAAAAGGACCAAGAGTTTTCCTGGACGGAGAAATGCCAGGCGGCATTCAACAACCTGCGGTACGCCCTAGTAGAGGCCCCGGTGCTAGCCCCAGCCGACCCCAGCTTGCCCTTCACGCTGGACACGGATGCTAGCGGATCAGGCATCGGCGGAGTACTCTCTCAACCTTTCCCCGAAGGCGAGCGAGTGGTGGCTTACTTCAGCCGGGCGTTCAACAAAGCCGAGCGAAGATACTGCGTCACCCGCAGGGAGCTCTTGGCGGTGGTGCTGTCAATCCGGCATTTCAAGTACTACCTAAGTGGCCTGAACTTTACGGTGAGGACAGACCACTCTGCCCTACAATGGCTCATGTCATTCAAGGAGCCAGAGGGGCAGGTGGCCAGGTGGTTGGAGGAGCTCCAAGCGTTTAATTTCAAGGTGGTGCACCGGGCTGGGACACGTCACACTAATGCCGATGCACTCTCACGACGGCCTTGTGCCGCAGGAGGGTGCCTCTACTGCGACCGGAGAGAGACCCGCGAGCGGGAACTGCAAGAGGAGGAGGGAGTCGGTCCGTCCGTGCGGCGGTTGGAGGAGGTTGTGATCCAGGATCGTCAGACGGTGGAACTGTCAGAATGGAGGCGACACCAGAGGCATGACGTGGACCTACAACCGGCAGTGCAGTGGGTGGAGGCACAGCGGCGCCCCCCCTGGGAGGAGGTGGCAGTGTTCTCCAGGGCAACCAAAGGGTTATGGTCACAGTTTGAGTCTCTACGCCTGAGCCAGGGCGTGCTCCAACGGGCATGGAAGGAGCCAGCAACGGGGGAGGAAAGGTGGCAGATGGTGGTTCCCAAGGTCCTGCGGGGTTCGGTGCTGGAAGCCATGCATGGAGCTGCAGGGGCGGGACATTTTGGAGTCTCAAAGACACTGCGGCGTCTTCGGCAGGGATTCTACTGGGGACAGTGCCGAAGGGACGTGGAAGACTTCTGTCGCCGCTGTGACCCCTGTACGGCACGAAAGGGGCCCTCAAGTCGCTCCCACGCCCCGCTGCAGCAGTTCCCCGTGGGGGGCCCAATGGAGAGGGTGGCTGTGGATGTGGTTGGTCCGCTGCCACGCTCAGACGGAGGAAACCGGTATGTGCTCACCGCAATAGACTATTTCACAAAGTGGCCAGAGGCGTACGCTTTACCAGACCAAGAAGCAGAGACGGTTGTTGAGGCCCTTGTGGGTGGCATGTTCAGCCGGTTTGGCGTGCCGGAGACCATACACAGCGACCAGGGAAGGAACTTCGAGTCGCGGGTGTTTGCCACCATGTGTGAACGGCTGGGCATGCACAAAACACGCACCTCCCCCCTGCGGCCACAGAGTGACGGACTTGTGGAAAGGTTCCATCGCACTATGGGCCAACAGCTAGCCATCCTCACGTCACAACACCAGCGAGACTGGGACAGGCATTTGCCACTGGTGCTCATGGCTTGTCGCTCTGCAGTCCAAGAGACCTCCTCCTGTACTCCCGCCCTGCTGATGCTGGGAAGAGAGCTCCGCACACCGGCAGAAATGGCTTTTGGGCGCCCCCCGGAATCCTCAGAGCCCCCCTCAGGCTCAGAATATGCCAGGAGGCTACAAGACCGGCTCGATTCAGCTCATGTTTTTGCCCGTAAGCAGCAGCAGAGTGCTGGCGTGAGACAGAAACGCAACTATGACATGAGAACAAGAGGAAAGCATTTTCGCGCTGGAGAGCTGGTCTGGGTCTACAACCCCCAACGAAAAAAGGGCCGGTGCCCGAAGCTGGACAGTCAATGGGCGGGGCCCTGCACAGTGTTGGAGCGGGTGGGTGAGGTTGTGTACCGGGTGCAGCTACCGCCCAAAGGCAGGAGAGTAGTGCTGCATAGGGACCGGCTCGCCCCGTACAGAGGGGTCGCCTCCCCGCTGCCAACAAGTGCCCGAGGGACGTCCTCACGGGGTGTTCCCCTGGGGCAGCCCCCGCCAGGTGCCTCGGGGACAACGGGAGAAGCTGTTGGGCCCGAGTTTCCAGCCGGCTTGGCCCTGTCGCCACCCACAGATAGACACGGACTCCTGGGGGGTGAGGTGGGGCCTGACATCGCCACGGGTTCAGGGGGCACGACCCCCCCGGCGGCGAGGCCGCAAAGACAGAGAAGGCCTCCGGTCCGGTTCGGAGACAGCGGAATTTAGGGAGGGGAAATTAGGGCTAGCATACACCTTGGGTCTTAGAGGTGGCTGTATTCTTCTGCAAAAAAAAAAAAAAAAAAAAAAAAAAAAAAAAAAAAAAAAAAAAGCGGTGTTCTGTTTTGTTCTGTCCTGTGTTCGATTGTAGGTGCATGGTTCCATTTTTCAGCAGTTCCTTGGGGGCAAGGACCTTTGTAAGGGGAGGGTAATGTAGCGACCCTGTTGGGGACTCGGTCAGGTAGCGTCACTCTCGGCGCTCCGGCCAATCAGACGGGACATGGGAGGGTCTGTCCGGGGGAGCATGACGTAGTTCCGGTTGTTCTGTTGTTGGAAGTGTTGACTGAGTGAGCTGGAGTTACGGTGTCGGACGCTGTGGTGTTTCGCTAATAAAAGGATCTCTGCCCGGCAACTATTCGTCTCAGCGTGTTAAGTATTCCACCACGCCCGGACGTTACAATACATATATATACAGTATATATATATATATATATATATATATATATACACTGTATATATACACTCACCGGCCACTTTATTAGGTCCAACTCCTCGTTAACACTTAATTTCTAAGCAGCCAATCACATGGCGGCAACTCAGTGCATTTAGGCATGTAGACATTGTCAAGACAATCTCCTGCAGTTCAAACCGAGCATCAGTATGGGGAAGAAAGGTGATTTGAGTGACTTTGAACGTGGCATGATTGTTGGTGCCAGAAGGGCTGGTCTGAGTATTTCAGAAACTGCTAATCTACTGGGATTTTCACGCACAACCATCTCTAGGGTTTACAGAGAATGGTCCGAAAAAGAAAAAACATCCAGTGAGCGGCAGTTCTGTGGGCGGAAATGCCTTGTTGATGCCAGAGGTCAGAGGAGAATGGCCAGACTGGTTCGAGCTGATAGAAGGGCAACAGTGACTCAAATAACCACCCGTTACAACCAAGGTGGGCATAAGAGCATCTCTGAACGCACAGTACGTCGAACTTTGAGGCAGATGGGCTACAGCAGCAGAAGACCACACCGGGTGCCACTCCTTTCAGCTAAGAACAGGAAACTGAGGCTACAATTTGCACAAGCTCATCGAAATTGGACAATAGAAGATTGGAAAAACGTTGCCTGGTCTGATGAGTCTCGATTTCTGCTGCGACATTCGGATGGTAGGGTCAGAATTTGGCGTCTACAACATGAAAGCATGGATCCATCCTGCCTTGTATCAACGGTTCAGGCTGGTGGTGGTGGTGTCATGGTGTGGGGAATATTTTCTTGGCACTCTTTGGGCCCCTTGGTACCAATTGAGCATCGTTGCAACGCCACAGCCTACCTGAGTATTGTTGCTGACCATGTCCATCCCTTTATGACCACAATGTACCCAACTTCTG
This sequence comes from Pungitius pungitius, assembly GCF_949316345.1. Lineage (NCBI taxonomy): Eukaryota > Metazoa > Chordata > Actinopteri > Perciformes > Gasterosteidae > Pungitius > Pungitius pungitius. The sequence continues at coordinate 7,975,554 of NC_084915.1, read as the reverse complement.
ATGGCTACTTTCAGCAGGATAATGCGCCATGTCATAAAGCTGGAATCATCTCAGACTGGTTTCTTGATTATGACAATGAGTTCGCTGTACTCAAATGGCCTCCACAATCACCAGATCTCAATCCAATAGAGCATCTTTGGGATGTGGTGGAACGGGAGATTCGCATCATGGATGTGCAGCCGACAAATCTGCGGCAACTGTGTGATGCCATCATGTCAATATGGACCAAACTCCCTGAGGAATGCTTCCAGCACCTTGTTGAATCTATGCCACGAAGAATTGAGGCAGTTCTGAAGGCAAAAGGGGGTCCAACCCGTTACTAGCATGGGGTACCTAATAAAGTGGCCGGTGAGTGTATATTATATAGCCATAATCATCAAAATTATATCAAATAAAGGCTTGAAATATCTCACTTTGCATGTAATGAGTCTATATAATATATTAGTTTCACCTTTTAAGTTGAATTACTGAAAGTAATGAGCTTTTGCACGATATTCTAATTTTTCGAGTTTCACCTGTATATAGCTAGATAAAAAGAGAGAGAGAGAGAGAGAGAGATTTATGCTTAATGTTTACATGCATAAGTTCAGCCGGGCTGACGTAAGAACACATTACTTTGTGGTGAGTCAGTAAGAACACCTACTTTGGTCACTCCTATTTGTTCCTTTCGGAACTTCTCCAACGGCTTGATGAGCAGATCGGAGGCGTTCTGAACCTGGACAAACATGGAGCGGCTGTTACTGCGGACCAATTCCTCATGCACAAACACGTACACACACCTTAAGTACCGCCTTGTGTAGGACACCCTCACAGGGTGTGTGTAGTTAGTGGCGCGGGCGCAAACACGCTGAAAGGAGTGTGACTGTAATGTGCGAGTGTGAAGCTTTCATAATAATGCTGCTCCTACGCAATATTGTCTGCACAATCTACCAGCTGACTTCTGGTTTCTAAAATGTCACCTGTAACCAGAAAACCCCGTCTAACTGGAACTCCTACACCTGTCGCTGTCACTTCGTGGAGCACGAGGATGACTCAATGTTTGCCTCCGAGTGTATCTGGCTGGCTAAGTGAGGAAAGAAGTGGGAAAAATGAAAAATGAAATAGAAAGCGAATACCTTAAAAAGGACCACGCCAGCACTATAAAATACTCCGTAGTTACAGTATAACAGATTTGTGAAATAACGGCATAGGAAAAAATATACAAAAAGAGAACAAGCAACCAGAAAGGGGAAGTGATCGCAAAATGATTACCACCATCCCTCCCCACAAGCAAAAACAAGGCCACAGAGTCCAGGTGTGTGTGTGTGTGTGTGTGAGTCAAAGAATGATGGAGAATCTATAATGCAACTATAACAGTGTTACATCATAACAAACAGGAAGTTAGTTATCCGTATGTGTCCAAATGTGTCAAAAGTTTCCTTTCGAGTGGTCTAATCTTGCGCGATGTGCATGTGTGGGGTCTAATATCTTTTTATGGGATGCAGAGTCAGTGTGGAGGAAGTTGATAACGCACCAGCATCATCCTGTCGCGCTCTACTTCCTGCAGAAGTCCGGCAAACTCCTGAAAGGACTGAGCTGTGGAGGAAAACACAAAGATGGCAACCGGAATAAAGACACGGCCTTGTGTGGACTCATGTGCCTGACACAGCAAACACACTTATATGGGCACGACACCTCTGGCAAGTTGTCTAAAAGTCAGTTCATCACATTGATCTTGATCAGTGTGTAAACACAAAGTAGCATTATCTTACTGATATTAATTTCATCGTCCGTCAGTGAGTCCCCGATGACGTCGAACTGGAACACTTTGAGAGTTTGGGAGAACTTCTGCAGTGCCAAAGAATAGCCTGTTAAAAAAAAGAACATTTACTCTTTTAGAAACATTTGAGTTACAACGACGTGAAACAACAACATAGCCCAATTCGCTTTATCCTTGAAACACAATACTGTTCTTATACAAGTGTGGATTATTGCAACAGAACTTTGGTTTATTGGTTTCTATGGTTTCATCACATCAGCAAGCTTGCTGATGCATTTGTTCCTGTTTTGTTTGTCTGGGATTTATTATCAAATCCAAAACAGTTGATCGCAATAATGTCAGGCTTTTTGCCCGAGAAACTTGTCCACCATACCCAGGATCTCACCCTAAATTCCTCTTAGTCGTGCAACAATCTTTATTGTTTTTGCGTCGAGAAAACATGTTTTTGTTATTTAGTTTGTTTTGGATTACAGCTTTAACTGCTTTAGCCTTTTTACTGAAGGGTTTTATTGCAGCGCAGGACACACATTCGTGGGCAGAGTCCAGATCATCGTGTCCTCTGGCCATTCTGTGGACTGAAAATACAGCTGGAGCCTCACTGCGCTGATCCTACACTTTCTGCTTGCCGGGTGAAGAGATGCTCGCTGGTGATCCGGACTGCAGAACGGTTACTTGGCAACAACAACAACAACAATAACAACAAATGGGTGCCCCAATGACCTAAATAAAAACATCTGCTGTCCCTTGGCGGTGGTCCATACTATCAGTGGGACTGGTCCCACTCTACAACCAGCAGCGGGGAGATGACAGGCTGCATCTCAGAAGGGAGTCGAGGAGGAACGCCAACACTGGAAGGCAGCCGTTGTTTTGGGAACCCACTGAACAGCTCGTCCTGCACATCTGCATCACATTCGTGGCGTTTCAAAGGAGGCCGTTTGGTCCTCTCCCAGAGGAGCACTGGCACCTCCCAGAATGAGCTTCTCCCACCCACATTGATCCTGTGGGGCCCTCGCGAAGGCCCCACTGATGCTGATCCCAAGCCATGCAATCCATGAAACTAAATATACATATACTTTTATTGATTGGGAGTCTTACCTCTGATTGCAGTGATCACACTGTTGCCATCTTTGATCAACTCTTTGAGGAATTTGCTCGTCCTCTCCAGCTCCAGTTCGTAACACTTGAGAGTCTCTCTGAAGTCCGGACTGTCCAGATAGCAGTCGCTGAACTCCAGAGGAGGATGCCCCATCTTCTGTAGCTACTACTGGCTTTCCACACAATAAAAAAAAATTAAAAAAAACCGCTGACTTTGTTATCGCGAGCCACGCAGCCTGAGCTCTGTGGTCACTGATGGTCGGGAGAAGCGCCGCCACACTCTCCTCTGGGCACAGGAGCACAAACCATGGTGTCCGTGGGAGCCTGCCGCCGATCGGGTGTAAAGTGCACGCGACAGTGAGATGTGGCACGGTGTTGTATTTACTTCCCTGTTCGCCTACTCTGACGCGTGGATGAAACTGCAGAGTAGTTATGTCCTGGTCCCTCTTTAGCACTTTTCTGCTGTTGCGGTGTCGTGATTAGAAGAGCGGCGAGAATCCATTGGGACGCGTCCGAATCCGAAATGTCTGCCCCTTGCCTGAAACCTCATCCATCCTTTACCGTGGTTTGAAGTCGAATTGGGTTTTAAAGAGAGATGCGTGCTAAATAAAAAACTGAATCCGCATTATTAAATACATATTCCCAAACTGAGTTTTTATACATACCGTTTAAGTATGTCAAGTCTGTACAAAGAGGGATAACACAAAGCTAAATGGGACGGGACCAAGTAGCTACGGACCGGCGGAAAACTTCCCCTTTTCCACACCCAGGAAGTTCTTAAAGGGGCTGCTGCACAGTTGCTGCACTCGTGTCTGTGATGCAGCTTTCAAGTGCTGTGGGGGATGAATGTCCAAACCCAAGTTATGGCAGACCCTAGGAAAGCTAAGGGGAAAAAGTGGTCCAGTCATTATGCATATTAAAAATACGTATTAAAACCCGTCTACATACATACCTAATAGGGTTGAAAAATAGAGTTGAGGGGTCCCAGAGTGGGACAAAAAATTACAACACTTTTTTTGTAAATCTAAAATATGAAGAATTTTTTTTTTTAATAATCTTAGCTCTTTGCCTGTGAATCACAAGATAATGTTACCCTCCTAAAATAATTGGAAAAATCAAAAGGAGGATTGACACCTTTTGGTTAATTTCTTAGTAATTAGCTGTTGCAAGAACGCATTGCTTTGTTTTACGGGATCACAAGTATGAAAGGTTGTGATAAAAAATGTGGGTTTATTAACAGAAATAGGACATAGTTAGGTGATGATTAAGGCCCTAAACCCTCAACTGCTACAGTGAACAGCAGATCAGGCTGAGCAACTCCCTGTGTGAATGTGGACTTTGTTTAATAAATGAAATGAAGGATCATCTTGCTTATACGTGATGGATTAGGTAGCACTGTGTGTTGGAGGAACGTAGTTGAATTTCAAAGCATCTCGTGATAGAGTTACACCTGCACAGACTCTTGATCATTAATGAATGGGGCCCTGAACCTACCACAAGAACGTGATAATTCTTCAACTAGACAGGTCACACTGTGTTCCTACATTTAAGAATACGCATCACTGGTGTGGTCATAGTCAGCTTCACCAAACGTACAGATGACAACACAAGTGATATTGCAAGATGTTAAACTTATGAAAACTATTTCATCACACAACAAAATGATATTACGGCTACATGGCTCATTTCTTTCCCACTTTTGGAATATCATGGACATAAAGAAAAGAAAAGTATTGCTCACTGCCTTTTGCTAAATTAACCTTTTAAATTATTTGACATACCTGCAGAGTCGCTTCTCTCCTCAGAAGCCTGTGCTGGAGAATGTAGAGTCAGATCACTTAACAACTGGTTGTGTGCACTGGCACTCTGCCAGGAAAACATTCACTTCTGCAGTATAAGGGAAGCGTTATTGATGTGTTGCAATAACATTTAATGACCTCCAGAGGTCCTCATTCAGTCTGAGCGGAAGCAGGGGACCACAGCTTTTGGTCAGTTTCAGATCCTGGATCCATTCATCAGTGGTATTTTTAACCAGGGACAGATAGTTTGACAGTGTACCGGAAAAAGCTTCATCCGTGTACAGGTCCGAATGATTTGGGCCTTCTAATACAAATACAACATCAGGAGTGTTTGAAATGTTCAAAAAGACATGTCAGCAAGCATGTCCAATGAGAAACTTTGATTTGCATCTCTCAGTTAAAGTCAAACCTACGGTCATGCCTCGTTGTATGGAGCCCTTTGACCAGTGGTGGAGGGAGAACTCTGATCTTTTACTAAAGAAACAATACAATTAACCTCACAATACTTGATTGTAGAAATACTTAAAAGTCCTGCATTAAAAAAACAAAGGTATTTGCAACACAATATTCTAAAAGTATCAACAACCAGAATTGCCTATTTCCCATCATACAATAGCAGAGTCTAACCTTTGTGGTTGCCGTGGAAATGCTTCAACGAATATATTTTTTTCAAAGTTATCTAGAAGAGGCTATTCAGTCTAAAAGGCATTAATTCCTCGGGAATAGGTCAACTTGTGGTCGTATGGAGCACAGAGAGCAGGTTTAGTTTTCAGGGGGGCAGCAACAGCAATAGACGATTATTGTGATGATAAACTTTTGTTCTGTTATCTCAAGATTTTATGGCTCATTCTTTGTTTTAGACCTTGATGTTGTCCTCCATATTGCGTCAAAAACATCCTCCACTTTCCCCTGCAGAACACAGCACAATGAGGACAGGAGGACAGACCGCCGTCCCCACACAGATTCCTCCGCTGGGCAGAAATTAAAACGTTTTATCTGAATTCTGAAGCCGTTTGTTTGCTGTCCGTAAATGGGGCTATTGTATGCAAATAAAGCGAACGGAGGCATATGACCACTCCAGTGCAGGGCAGTGGCTAGTGTGAGGGAAATGATTAGCAATGCAAAGTCATGGTGCTATGATACTCTGGTTCAAAGTCACAGATTGACAACAAAAAATCTGTTAATGTTGACCTAAATATTTCTGGATGTTCTTTGTTCCAAACTACAGCTGACGGACGGACGGTAAGTCTGCTTCATCTCGGACCGCGCTGAGGACAAGATGTGTGTTGTGTTCTGATGGATGTGTCTGTATTGTGGGTAGTTTGTTCTCTATGTGTTGTTTCTGAAGGGTATTGCGAATGTACAGTTACTGATGCAACTGTGACACTCCAGCAAGTACGTTTTTCTTGATGAATTTTTTAACAAAATCAGCCCTTTATATGGTGATGATCAACCAAAGTAGTATTTTGCAGTCACTGAGTCATGTTTATGGTCAATAAGTGGACTTTGCACCTGAGGATTCTTTCTTTAATCAACATCAAAACACTTTTGGACTACAAATGATTTGTGAGTATTAGGCACCGTTGCGTTGGCTACGGATGCCCTCCTTGTATGCTACCACGGAGAATGGTGAAAGCATGTCACATGACCCATGGTGCCAGACTTCAGTGTTGCACTATTAAGTGGCCTGCCAACTGCAGAGGGGGACAGAGAGCCTTCCTTCTCCTCTGGATTCACATCCATGCGAAACCAGCGGGTCAACATTGTCCTCTGCGCTGCCTCCTATGCCTCTTACGCCTCCTGCTGAGCCGGGTAACAACTCTGACATTTACACTAGACTGGAAATTCAACCAATACTAAAGTGAAGTTTGAGTGTGTCCTGAGCCAGTAGTGTGTAAATATTCATTTGTCTCTGAGACTCAAGTTGTGTTTGTATGTTTGCTTCCAAAATACTTTTAATATTTCTAACTAATTTAATGAACTTTTACATAATTTGAGTCTGTGCTTGTTACTGACCAGACATACATCAGAAGATCGGAAACCAAACCTGCAACCTCTACAAGATGACTATATTCCCTGCTGTTTAATGCACATTTAAACAGTTAATCACATTTTTTGATTATTCTGTTTAGTGATTGTAGAAAGACAAGAGTCTGTACATATTTAGATTATCATTTAAGGCAAAGAAAAGCAGCAAAGTCTTACAATTGAGAAGCTGAAAATGTTCTTTTTTAATTCAAATACCAAAAGGCTAATTTTCTGTCACATAGCTGATTTAATCATCACTTTATTATTGCAGCTTTAGAATCTTCTGTGACGCAGAACCGAGACAAGGAAATATTTAGATTTCTTATTTCTGTGCTGTCTCCTCCTGGCAAACCAACATTCTCTCAGTTCTCCATGTTTTCCTCCCATCCATGTCTGCGTTTTTAGGAAATGTTGGATGCGCACAAATAGCATCTATTTCCAAGTGATTTCTTTCAGCAATTCATTGGGAATAACCTGCATATTTTAATGTTTTTATATGTCATTGTATTATGTTCAATGATTTTCTTCAATAGCAAAAAGTTAAGACATTTAATTTAAAGGAATTTAAATCTGTTAGTGATGTGTGTAAAGCAGTTATATGTATATTTATTTTCATGGGTTTGTGTATTTTTTGTTTCCTTTAGCAAGTTCTATGTGGCTTACAGATTTGTTCTGTTTATTCTGTTCCATGTTCCTCCATATATGTACTTTTGGTTCTTAAGTTGCCTTATTTTCTTTTTGCAGTGGAATCATTTGCATTAGAAATAAACAATCCAGTTTACGCACAATATTCTCTCAGCTGTTGACCATTTGATGTATCCTCCGCCAGACCAGGAACCGAAGATGAACTGGGCATCGTTTTATGCTGTCATCAGCGGCGTGAACAGACACTCGACGGGCATTGGTCGCATCTGGCTCTCTGTCCTGTTCATTTTCCGCATCCTGGTTCTGGTGGTGGCAGCGGAGAGTGTGTGGGGCGACGAGAAGTCCGGTTTCACCTGCAACACCCAGCAGCCGGGCTGCAACAGCGTCTGCTACGACCACTTCTTCCCCATCTCCCACATCCGCCTGTGGGCGCTTCAGCTCATCCTGGTCTCCACCCCCGCCCTGCTGGTCGCCATGCACGTGGCCCACCGGCGCCACGTTGACAAGAGGCTCTACAAACTGTCAGGAAGGACCAATCCCAAAGACCTGGAGCAGATAAAGACCCAGAAGATGAAAATCTCAGGGGCTCTGTGGTGGACGTACGTCATCAGCCTGTTGTTCCGCATTGTCTTTGAGGTCACCTTCATGTATCTGTTTTATATGATCTACCCTGGTTACAAGATGATCCGGTTGGTGAAGTGCGACTCGTACCCGTGTCCCAACACGGTGGACTGCTTCGTGTCGAGGCCCACGGAGAAGACGGTCTTCACCGTCTTCATGCTGGCTGTATCCGGGGTTTGTATTCTGCTCAACATTGCAGAGGTGATCTTCTTGGTGGGGAAGGCCTGCAGTAAACATCTGCACGCTGCTGGAGACTCGACTGTTGGGGCTTGGATCCAACAGAAGCTCTGCTCGTACTAATAGAACACACACATTTCACACTTGAACAAGCGGACATGTATGTGACCTTAGATCCAAGCGACAGGCATTTATTTAACTTGTGTGTTAGGTGCTTATTATTTATGTTGCAGTCGGACAAGTAGTATTATTGTAGCATTGAAGGATTGTTCAACAACGGCACTGTGAAGAATTCCCACAGGGATTACAGTTAACACATCCTCTTATCAACGGCCCTTTGTAATGACATAAAATAACAGCTTGATGTTAGGCCAAAAAAGATGAATTATGTAACATTTTATGATGAAATATGCCAACTAACCGTATTACAGGCTTTCCTTGTCATGGACTTTGATATTGTAGACATTTGTTTGATCTTGAAATGAATATATTAAATCATGAAATGTGATACTTGGTATTTAAAATAATCAGAGAAGTGTGGGGTAGATACAATGTAGTAATATTTTGGGCATTTTCATTTATAATATTATATTATTTACATTAAATAGGATTGCAAACATCCTGTGTTTGCCTTTACGCCTTGTATTGGCTGGAGATTTTTTTTCTATACTTGTTATTAGATACGTATATTGACTAATTCATGAATGACTTGTTAAACCATTGAAAGTTTTTGTTTAATACTGATTCCGTACTTCCATTGGATATATAAAAATGCAAACAAGTCATATCAAAGTATGAACTGCTTCTTTTTTATTTACTATTAATTACTGAAAATGTAAATGCGATCTCTGTGTCTAAATAACCAAAATGATTCAGCTCCAGAAATTTCAGGATAAAACTTTGTTTACTGTTATATAAGCATTCAATCTAGAGCCCTGGTTGTTAAATTGTATTATTTTTTCACCACTTTCAACCTTTTCTCATGTACTTGCCTGGCGCTTCAGTGTTTGTTCAGGTATACTGTGCTTAATTTCCTACAAACCCTGCGTCTGAAAATGTTTTATTTCTCCGACTTCCTGCTCTGGTCTTATGCTGCTCCCTCTCTTCACTCCCTCTCTAGTTCGCTCGACCACTGCTTCAATCTCAATCAGTATTCAGTAAATAATTCAATTACTAACATAACGGAGGCATTAAATCTGAGAGGGTTAAATCTGAGCAACAGTTCTTTCTTTAACCTTTTCAGGCCGAAATCCCCCTCTGGAGGGGGCTGGGAGAGAGGCACAGGGGTTGAATTAATTCATTTCGCGCTTGCAGTTGGGCCACTTTTCAGGAGCATGAATTCAACTTTATCACATTTTTACCGTAGCGGCAACTTTACCATCTTTAGACGAGAGATCTTGGGAGCCACTTGCCACCTTTAAAGAAACGTCCTCAGGCTGATTGAGTTCATCTTTGAAGGCCAGAGTGCAGAGTTTTAGGTTATCAATAGCATGGCCATGTAAGGGGGTCAGTGTGTGGGTCACATGTATGTTTGACCCCGCAGACAGCTGGACAGTCACCGAGCATGACGCCTTTTTATGGGAAGGCATGTACGCTAAACGTAGTGTTCACGTTGACGTGAAGCATATTGGCAGCACTGTACCAAAAAAAGTCCATTCCTCCAACCTGGTACTTCTGTCTGGCAATAGTGTGATACATATATGTATGTATATATATATATATATATATATATATATATATATATATATATATATATATCGTTACATATATGTAGGGCATCTCATTACAACCCGCATGTTATTGACAATGTGGGTTTATGGAAGGATTGTTATGATTAAGCACGCAGATTCATACAAGATGACCCCTGTAAAGAGGAATAAAAGCCCTGTGTCAAAGAGAAGAAGGTTAAGTTTGTATACATCCTCTCTTTCTCTCTACGTATTATCGGCACGCAGGAAGCTTATCAGACACTCAACAAGCTGCGACGCTCCCTGCAGCGCTGACTGCAGGCTCGACACTGTTTGGAGCTCCTCGGCGCTGTCAAGGGTCGACCTTCGAGAGTGACAACAAAGCCACTCCCATCCCCGTGAATTATATTTAGATCCCACCGGCATGTAAGACTAACGTGCATCCTCACTGGACTCACCAGCTGCCACTCCGTTGGACGGCATCCCCTCTTGGGAGAAAGGGTTTTATGCGTTCCTACAAGTGGGAATGTTTTCATCTGTGCCGGCACGGAGAGCGGAGAGGTTCAGCTGTGGTGGCCTGTGTTCAACACGGGGCATTTGATCGGAGGGAGGCCGGCGGCATCGTGGAAGCTCCGGTGAAAACTATCTCAGTCTCGGGCCGTGCGGTTTTCTTCAGGAGAACATGGCCTCTCTTTGAGCCGAAGAGGCGGAGTGAGCTAGTGACTCTGGATCTGTGCTGCTGTAGGAGATGAACATTATAAGGTACGTTTTTAATGACGTTACAGTTCCAAAATTATTCCTTAGTTTATTTTGCCATCTATAGTGTTTTTCAAATAATATATCTAATAAGAAATGTAAAAATGAAACCCTGACTCAGTAAATTAACAACAGTCATTACTTTGTGAAAAAGTTTTGATTCTTTAAATGATCCTTGCTCTTTTTAAACAGGTTTTCCGATACACAATATGTGTTATTCTGAATCACAACAGATAAGTACGACTATTCTTGGTAGTGCATTTTTCCCATTTGCCCAATAGGCCCCTGATAACTAAACTAGGAACTTAACACTGGAGTCGGGGAGCACTTTTGGCTACAGGGTCACAAGATCTAGGAGACTCCCTTGCCTGCTTCAGGGCTTTCTCTCACACACAGTCCGCTGTGTCCTTGCCTTTTTTTCATCAGCCCACTCTCAATAGGACACCACGTCTGGGAGTACAAACAGGGAATTTATAATAAATGTCTCCTTTACCGTGCTCTTTGCTTGTGGGGTAACAGTATAGCAGAAACAAATACCACATTTACAGTGGAATGATGATCACAATAACTACACTGTTTTGAATAAAGCTTCTTATCGGATTGAATGCTATTGGTAATGGCCAGCTTCAATTATTATTACGATTCAGATATTTCAATAACTCAATTGATAGGATTGACATTTCCCACATTGAGTGTGTGGCACTAATAGTCTGCATACATAAAAACACCATCATTAAGACTATGCTGTGACCACTTTCTCAACCAAAAGAGGAAAGCGGAAAACCATTTCAAAGCAAGGGCCCGATTGTATTTCCACACTCACACAAATCACAGTGTTCCTTTGATCCAAGTCAAATATTTTTTACCCGCTGTCGTTACAGGCGTCGCTCCTGGTTTTTCCGATATAACCTGAGTCCATATTTGTGAGCCATAATGGGGGACTGGAATTCGTTGGGGAAGCTGCTGGAGAGTGCCCAGGAACACTCAACCGTCGTGGGCAAAGTTTGGCTCACAGTCTTGTTCATCTTCCGCATCCTGGTGCTGGGATCCGCCGCCGAGAAGGTGTGGGGCGACGAGCAGTCGGGCTTCACGTGTGACACCAAGCAGCCCGGCTGTCAGAACGTCTGCTACGACAAGACCTTCCCCATTTCCCACATCCGCTTCTGGGTGTTGCAGATCATCTTTGTCTCCACGCCGACTCTCATTTATCTGGGCCACATCCTTCATCTGGTCCGCATGGAGGAAAAGGAGGGGCAGAGAGAAAAGGACCTCGCCACTCACCATGAAACGCATGAGCAGTTACCCGTGACCAAAGGCAAGAAGGCCTCAGTCAAAGACAACCAGGGCCACGTGCGCTTAAAAGGTGCACTTTTGCGAACCTACGTCTTCAACGTGATTTTTAAGACCCTGTTTGAGGTGGCTTTCATTGTCGCCCAGTACTTTCTGTACGGTTTCGAGCTGAAGCCGATGTACACCTGCGACCGCTGGCCTTGCCCCAACATGGTGAACTGCTACATCTCTCGACCCACCGAGAAGACCATATTCATCGTGTTCATGCTGGCCGTAGCCGGCGTCTCCTTGCTGCTCAACCTGGTGGAAATGTACCATTTGGGTTTCACAAAGTGCCACCAGGGCCTCAGTTACAGACGGGCGCGGGCTGCGCTCGAGGCGCCGAAGGCCTTAAATGAGGCTGTCATGCCGTATGTCCAGGACTACAACTTCTTTTCCGGCCATGCAGCGGTGCCTCATCCTTTCCCCATGGACTCAAAGTACAGCTTGGCAGAGCCTAGCGCCGCCTACAGCCCCTACAACAGCAAAGCGGTCCACAAGCAGAACAGAGACAACATGGCCGTGGAGAGAAAGGGCAAACCGGAGGGGGAGGAAGTGAAGGAGAGCAAAATCTCAGGCCCTGTTTTTGAGTTGCCCATTGAACATCAGCGCCGAAACAGTCAGTCAAGCAAACACAGCAATAATAAGAGCAGGCTGGATGACCTGAAGATCTAGTGACACTGTTTTTTATTTGTGTATGAGTATGGATAACTTTTTTTTTCTTTTTCTAATTGCACAAGGACAGCTTTGAAAATGCACAACATGTGAGGTGCCATTAGAAAAAGGCTTGAAAGGAACATACCAAACCCATAAGCAGCTTTGTGATCAGATTTTTTCAGAAGGAAACCTGAGGGATTAAGTAAACCTGTGAGATGCACGGAAAAGTTCTGCTGTTGGATAAAAATGAACCTCGTGCTGCAGTTGAAATGTATGAAATGTTTGGAAGACACAAACGTCCCCACGTCGATGTACCGTTTCTGTTTTTCCATCGAACTTTACTTAATATATGAGAGTTCATCATTTTCATTTCATTATGTTCATTTCATAATGTTCACTTTGGAATTTGGCAAATCGTTGCCATTGTTAATTCACGGTATATTTTTTTACTAATCATGATTCTATGAAGTTATACATGAGCTTCATAATGAAAATGTACCTTAAAATAATAAAAACTTTATTACAGTAACCAAACGACTTCATTCAGTAGTTTGTGTCCTCTGCATCTGATACTTTCCAGAATTTGTTTTTTGTGTTCAGCCTCAATTCCTGAGATGCCAATAGTGCAGCCGATCCCTAAAACTGAATCCTGCAAGTCACTGCTTCTTTGTTCATCTGCTGTTTTTCAAATTGATGGTACCGCCATTGCAGACTAAACAACATTCAACATTGAACTGTTATGGTCCATATTGCAGATTTCCAGGGAGACCTACAGTCTGTAGAGTCTTCTTAGTCAGCAGATACCTGTCTGACGTCCAGCTGAAGAGACTGTGACGGCTAACGGCTCATCATGTAGCACCAGAATGTGAGCAAGAGATATTATAATAAGATAATTATTTATTTGGGGGTTAACGTTGTTTTGTATCCTGTTCCTATTTGTCATATGTTATCAGATGGTTGCCAATGATGCTGAACAAAGGCCAAGATTCGGTTGCCAATGGCAACCTGGACACTGTTACATGACGGACTTGTTATGTGCAGCAGAAGTGTTCAGAGTACATGTTCTAAGTCAAACAGAAGATATATTGCAATCAGTAAGAGGAAACAGATAACATTGATACCATGAATACAGTACCTGTCATTAAAAATGTTGGTAGGAGATCTAGCAGTATTACTTCTGCTAGCATGCAGCGTTTGCACAACATAACTACAGCTGGAGGCAAGTTGTTAATAGAGTTAAACTCCAGATTATTGCTGAAATCTGGAAATGAATTAACTTTTTATCCCGCCTTGAGCACCAATTGAAAATTTCCCTTGGCTCTGTTTGTGGGAAGTATTAAAACACTAACTCGGTCCTAAAATACATCATCCCTTGGCACTCAATGAAAGGCACTATATCTTTTAACGTCCAGATTGGCAGAACTAAGCACATTCGCTAAACTCTAATTCCGAGCTGTCGCCCCTCCTCTCTGTTTGTCTGCAGCAAAGCAGCGGCAGCATGCTTCACATTGTTAGCTCAGCGCTGACTGACACTTTAACCAGTAAGAGGGTGAATATCTTGCTTAAGGGCACTTCGGACTCCAATGCAATCAGTGCTGAACCAGCTAAAAGCCCCCAAAAGTCCCCAAATGACTTCTACTGACACACCTGAGGACCTTCAGTATTTGGATCAAGAAATGATTGATCAGTGTCAGATGGAGCACGCTAAAGCTCTTATTTTTGAGTTTCTGATACATGTCAAATAAAGATAATTTTTTTTTTACATTAGATTCTACTTTGGCGGAAGTACAATATTAAAGGATTCTTATTAGGATCAGAAACAAGAGGAAAAACTTGCTCAGCAGAGCGCTAGAATCTTCGTTGTGATGTTACATAATTAAATCCACAGTTTAAGGTTTAGTTCATTTGATCAACTGAGATCAGCCTGGTTGGTGACCATTATTTGAAGTAGCCGATAAATGAGAAAGTCTGGTAATTAATGCGTCTGTTTCGTAAAAAACTAAAACAGTAGAAAAGATGAATGGATGATTCCTCGCACTAAACAAAGCTGTTGAAACAACATTGATGACGTTTTGATCGCAACAACGCACACGTTTGAAGGATTTGTGTAACCGTGAAGTTCAGTCACTGCTATGATTGGAGTTGCTGTCTATGCGGCCGTGCTAGACTGAAGCTGCTATTTTAACTGCTTGGTTTCCAGCAGCTGCAGCAAAGTGGAGTGTGGATGGACCCATTTCTAAAACACATGCCATCACATACTAGTGAGAGATCTGCTTCAAAGACTTCCACACTGCTGCTGCTATAAATAGCTCTCATGCACACTTTGCATTGTGGGTGTATTCGGGGTACGGGGCCAAAGGTTTCTTCCCCTGCATCAGCAACAATAAGTTGTCGGCCCAAATAAAGAGCATTAAGTTTGGTGGGCATAATGCAGTGGGTCTTCTGTTCCATGCAGCTGATTTATAACCACAATTGTTTCATTCATTCAGTTCAATATTGTAAATCATCCAGTATAAAGGCCAGAGGCCCTTTGAATGTGTTACAACAATCCCTAGAAGTTCTCCTGACTTTTATCAATGTTACGATCCAGGATAAGAACCATCACACGTCCAAAGCAGCCCAAAGTCTCTTGACAGGACAAGGACGGAAACTGAACAGGTGACCAGGCTTAGGTTTGTGAACTCTGGGTTATAACCTTACGCAACCAAATCTCTGAGCCAGAATAGTATAAGTGAAACGCAGACACCGTCAGTGGAGTGACTGATGGGGTCTGCGATTCACTTATACTATTCTGGCTCACAGATCTGATGCCTTGAACACGTGTTTCAGCTCATAATTTAGCTGATTGCTTATTTAACTTCCTGTCACACTTCCACAATGCTTTTAACAGTTACGCAAGTGACGAGCATTTATCCGCTAAACAGCAAGAGGTCTTTACTCCTAATTCCGTATGTCTGCTATTAACCGTCTGCAGGTAATCCAGAAAGTTGCTGCAAGATCTCACATCACAACCATACTCAGATCTCTTCATTGGCTCTCTGCAGCGTATAGGTTACACGTTTAAATTCTCACTCTCGCTTACAGAGCACCACCGGGTCAGACTCTTCCATATGCGGCTGAACTATTTCGCCCATATTTACAAGCCATCTCGTCAGGTCAAACATGTTAAATTCTCTGTCCATCCCACGAACCGGCCTGATGACCCGTGGTGACCGAGCGTCTGAGGCAGCAGCAGCAAAGCTGTAGATGGCTCTGCTTGACCGCTCAAGGTTTGCCCTGTGATTCGGTTTCACATTCAGGTCTAGAATCTTCCATGTGGAGACTGGCGTTAAACTCAAGGCTCCAAGACTGTTTAAATCTAGGTTTTCTTTGTGGCGTTAGAAATATACTAAATTTGCCCACATGGTCATATTGTGTTATTTATTTTTTCTCTGTTTCTCTTGTTAAGCACCATGTGAATTTGTTATTTTAATGAATTCTGACAACAGTCTGTCATCCATCCATATTTATTATGCAATAAAATACAGCATTTTTACCTATAGTATATGCATATAGACAAATATAAAAAAGCATTATTTACTGATGGATACTGATGGACCCTGACAGGCAAAAAAACAATTAACAAGTACAAATTAACATTTCATGAATCCAATTTGAATCACTGTAGGCGTGTGCAGATTAAGGTGCTCCAGGAATAAAATCATATTATTCATAGAATCATTATTCTTTATTTTGATCCCCTTTGATGGATGAAAAAAAACAAAGAAAACAAAAACATAATCTGTGCTTCATATAGTTTGCAAAACAAGCTCTCATTCCAAAGCTACAGGCCATACAAGCTGTAGACCACACTTGTTTCATCATATATGAATGCAGGAGCATTGTCCATGTCTGCTGTACACACTCTGCCCTGCAGACCTCCACCTATAGCATCTCAAGATATGTTGTGTCTGAACTACTATTAAACATTTCTTCACTTAACCTTTGTAAGATGCCTAATCCTTAAGATATTATTACATAAATCAGGCAGAGTAATACGCACTTAACTGAGATAAAAAGCTCAGAACCCTTAGACAAAGACACACAGTCTTTGATTAAATGTTTTAATCTGCATTTTAGAATAAGTAATAAATCAGAGAAGTTACAAATGCAGCACAAAACTGCCTGCGAAGTTGTACTGAAATGATTGGATGAATATTGTTTAATTAGTGATGCCGTTTTGAAAGTATGCCGCGGTTTCATTATGGCTTCATGTACTGGACTGACATCACAGACGGCGCTTTGGACCAAAGCAGCAATGACAGGGTGTATTTTGATATCAAAATACACCCTGTCATTGCTGCTTTGGTCCATATATACAGTATATATATATATATATATTTTACATTAGCTATGTAAACAGTGGCAGCAGTGTGTTTTCAAAAAGTATGTACAACTCACTCTTACAATCAGATTGATCCTTCAAGCCTAATGAAAAACAAAACCACTAAATGTTACCAGCAGATGGCAAAACGATCAAAATTAACGACACAGACAATTGCACTTGCACTTTTAGAGCTCCTAAAAACACTGTTTCTGACCGACAGGCAGAGGCGGCGCTCTGAATCTGGCCCACCGAGACCACGAGCTGCAGCTGAAGCGGTCACAACCCTTTTTGGAATCCAACGCTCCGAGATTTGGCCGAGGTACAGGCTTTATCAATAACGGGAGAATCTCAAACCCTTGTGCAGAAGATTCACTGAGAAAGAAGCCAAAAAGCTAAGCAGCAGCAAATGAGCAGATAAAAAGGATTTGGCTTTCTGTGGTGGGCAGTTATAGTGGCTGTTCTATGCTACACTACATTTAAATCTTACATTTATATTACTATTTGTAACTCTGTTATATATTTAATATATTACAGATCTCAAAAAATATCCCTTACACCCCTTTTTTTTTACACAAATTGCACCCTGAGATATGATAAAATAAAATGTCCTTCGAAGGGTTTAAGTTGCTCATATCTTACATTGCCTCGTAAATACAATAATCAAGCGACTGTTGAACTGACCTATATGTACGGAGCACACACACATCTAGACGAAAACGAGCGTACAGCACACCGTCCGATCGCCCTCTGAAGCTAGCGGTGCAGAAGATTTTCCCTCCAGCAGCAGCAGCAGCAGCAGCACTGTGGCGTTCTAATGGTTTCGCCTTACTGGCCGTAGCTTCCAGTGCGACATGCTTGAAGTCATGCTGCGGTACTATCGGAGCGTGTGCTGTGGTTAAAGGAAGCAGACAGTTGACTGTGGCGGTGCAGCGTCCTCTCTTGTGCATTATTGCAACGGTATACTCCCATGATTGAATGTACTGAATCAAATGCATCAGACATCCTCAAGGAGACGGTGTCGGGGACGTACAGGGACAACGCTGCTGGTCCTTACTCAGTGTACTGGCTTTTATTCTGTCCCTCTTTGACACGAACGCCGTCGTTTCTCACAATAGGTTGACGTTTACACAAGATTAACAACAGCAGACACTTAAGTCACACGGCACACTAGTTTCTTTTAGCAGAGACCAGGTGTCTTTAAGAGAATATCTATTAAACTATATCAAGATATCCACAGGATGAATCGTTAGACATGGATTCGAACTTTAGCTTCATGACATCAGAGAGTGGGCAGGACCACATGCTGTCATGTTTCTTAATACAAGGAACAGGACCAAATGCCCCTTTAACAAAATACACAACTATACTGTGGATGCTCCATGATGCATAGAGGGAAAACTATAGTCTGAGGCTACATGAGAGGATGACCTTCATCACAGAGCTTGAGAATGCATAATCAGATTTGAGGAGAGAGCCTACAATATGCGACGGGGTCTAACATGGAAATGCACTGACGGTGTTGGTCAGTGGACTGTAACAGCAGTGGCTATACGGTTTTGTGACTTAATTAGTTTCATAAGCTGTGATTGCTCAAAGCCAAACACAGATTTTTTTCCTCTTCATTTATGACACCACAGTCTTCCACCCAAAAACAAAAAACAACAGCAGCCCGCTGTCCTTTCCAGGCGGAGAAGGGAAATTCATAGTGACTTGAATGAGAAGCAAAGCGTCAATTCCCTTATGTACCCTTTCACTTATTGGCCTTCAGCTTCAGCTGGGCGACCCTCGCTTGTCCCAGTTTAGTGTGAACATCAACAGGCCTTTCGAAGAAGCGGACTATGGTCGGCTCGTTGAGCAGAGAGGCCAGGACCTGCTCGAACGAAAAGGACCACTGCATCTCTGTGAGGTCGGCCCCAGCATCCTGACTGTTGCGGGAGCCGGAGCTCTCCGGGGTGGTAGAAGCTTCTCCCGCCGAAGGCTCCTCCTCCTCCTCCTCCGCAGCGCCGGCAGTGTCGGCGGATTTCGTGGACTCTGACGGGCTGCTGGGCTCCTGCAGCCTGCGTCCCACCTCCTCCATCCTCAGGAGGAGACTGGTCACATGAGCCACGGCTCGGTATAGAGACTCCTCCTCTGGATCGCCGTGAAAGATGTTGTACAGAGTCTTGGAGAACTGGATGAACTGAGTCTGGGACACAAAAAGATATACACATATACATATGTATGATTTGTGCTTCACAGGCAGGTAATTGGCCATATCACGGAAGAAAGTGGTGCCCTCACTTAATAAAACCACATGGAAAAGTTACCTGATTGATGCGGGGTAGGTCTTTAATTGTTTCCTCTTTCCTAAGTATTTCGTTCTGCCATTGTTTCAGGTAGGCCTGTAGGTCCACTTTTCCTCTACCTGTCAATTGCACATACAAACCATAAACCATCCTACACAACCAAAAAGATATGCACAGCTTTTTTTTTTTGCTACAGCCAGTAACAATGTTCTGAGGGATCGGATTTGTTTAAATAGTACCTCTTTCAGGGCTTTTCTTAATCACGCCATCTTCTGGTAGATCAAACGCTGAGAAATAGAAGCAGCATATGACCAAATGGCATCGCAGAATGCTACTGCAACAATCAATATATTTGTGGAAATTAGGCAAGCATTAAGGCAAAATTATAACAGACGTAAGGAGGAAAGGGTAAGGGTGAAATTTTAGTTTTATTAGAAAGAGTAAAGAGGCTGACCAGAGAGTCTACTCAAGTGAGAAGAGTCTTCAGCCACGGGAATAATTCTTTGTTCCTTTAAGTGCAAAGGACTCCCTGTAAAAGCTAAAAGATACCGAATGTGAGAGCAGAGAGGAAAGATGAAGCACATCAGCAAAGTGGATCCAATTTGATCAAGAAAACAAAAATATTTATACACACCGAGTTACCGCTGGATTACACACAGTGTAATGCAACCAGATGTGACACTCCTGAAGTAGGTTGCGTCTTTGAAAATCTGCCTACAAAGTCTGAGGTCAGGCTGAATGAGATGTGCTATACTTTTCGGCTCCAACCCCCACCAATGTCTGTGTGTGCATGCATGTCAGTTTGCATTGCTGAATTAAACAATTACCCACACAAGCCAGCAGTGTTATATTTGGCAGATAGCTTGGTGCTGCGTCAGCGGCACAGCCAGATGATCCTCTTGTTGGTCGCTCTGTGTGTCTGACGGGACATTTGTTTCTGATATGCAGGATCTAAACTGAATCATTGACGTGACTTTTTTCCTCTTTGGGGAGCCTGAAATCTTTGGAATCTTAAAACCACCAGGTCAACAACCTATAAAATCCCCACTGTCGTACACAGATAACTAATGATACATTAACACCATGTTTCCATTCACTCACAGCATACGGCTTAATATTTGCTCACGCTGCAAAATTGTACATCTCTTAACAGCAAGTGCACTCCTGACATTTTGTCATCCTCACAACCAATCCTGACACAGATGTGTAGTCCACCGCTCTGTGATTGAAGCTGTCAAGTGAACACAGCTGCGGTACTTTGTGTTTGGACTAAAATAAAAACAGCAGAAAACTCATCATTTTATTTCTTTGATTAATGATGTGTTTGGCCCAGGGACCACGGCTGTCTCACTGTGAAACTCACAACGCATAGCATTTAGTCCTCAAAAGCGTTGACGATTACGCTTTTCTGCATCATAAAAAAACCCCAAAACACTGAACGTGGGTAATTCTTTGTCTTACATTGCTCGATTGCTTCTATGCAAGGACCAAACAACAGATCGTCGGCTTTCTTTCTGGAATACAAGCCTCACACCACTGTACATAGAAACACACTGTGTATGTAAAATGAGATCTCAGAAATGCTGTTCCACTTATCAGACAGCGTTTGAAGCACTCAGGCTGATTAAAATCTGGAAGAGTTCAGTACTGGGGACCTGTCCTTGGTGCTGAACGAATGAGCGCTCCACAGGAGATAAAACGTCACGGACGGTGACTCAGTGCTTGTCTGCTGTTAAGCTGTCAGTTGTTATTTGAGCACTTCTTCCTCATCGTAAACCATAGACCACTGCAAAATGCCCTTACAGCTCCTCGCACCCATCGTTGCCATGGCAAAGTTCTTTCACCCAATATAGGCTATTTTTACTTGTGCCGTCAGGCCCACACTAACACGTTACGCAGTCAAGAGTCACGCGTTCAAGGACATTTCATAGCCCCAGGCCATATGCTCGCTCATCAAGTGCTGAGTTATGGACAAACCCCACATTTTTAAGCCTTTGAGCAAAAAGACTGATGTCCATCTGACCTTGTGTTTTACTGCGGGCTTCTCCTGTCGGCAGCAGTTATGTTATTGCTGTTATGTTATGCAGAGTCCAGGGAATGATATGGACTCTGTGTTTGAACTTTGAACGCTGAATGTATGTGTAATCACTGTAGACATTTTGTGAGTGAAATGGGTCAGAGGTTGAAGCTGAGGGTGCACTAATAGGAATCTATCTTGCAGTTTGCCATAGACAGGGTTAGGCACCACAGTTGTCACATGAGACTTTATCTTTTTGTCATCAAGATTCAATGCTACAAATGATCAACACTCACCTGGTGGCAGGTGCAGCTTGAAGAGGAATTTCAGCTTATTTGTGAACGAGCCACTGTACAAGGTATCTGCGGGAGGAGCATCGGGAAATTATAGCAGCGGAGATACTAAGAATAATGGCTCCGTTAGTGGAGAGCAGAGAGCGAGCGAGCTCACCGAGGGCAAAGCAGAACTCTTTAAAGTTGACGAGGCCGTCTTGGTTTTCGTCGATCAGGCGGAAGACCCAGAGGGAGAGGGGGCTCTTGGAGTTGCAGAAAGCCCAGGGCTCCAGCAGAGAGAAGAGGGTGCTGAACTGCTGGAAACCCAACTGGTACTGCTCCAAATAGGCCAGGCTGGGGTCATGATGGAGCAGCGCTGGACTCTTCATTGTCCAATAGCAGCACAGGAAATGCTGCCTCTGAAAAGTAGAAAACAAAGTAAAACGTCAATTAATGACCGTTGACATATTTCGTATGATGACACTCAAGATCCTGTGTCGTGTAATTGACTCACTTTGAACAAGTTATAAAGGCTGTCGAGATGTGAGGCACTGAATTGGACTTCTTGGGTCACCACACGAATCTGAAAAGAAATAATGAAATTCATGCTTAATGCCACAGAAACAATGCAGGTACACCAACTACTGTAAACTCAACAGCCACTCACCACATTTTGTTTGGTTGTGTCCTCCAGTGTCTGGATCACGTGCAGTTTGTTTCTTTTGCGTGAACTCTCGACTTCCTCCGTACGGATATTTCCATATTTCTAAAAACCAAGCACGATTGGTTTACTCAATCCCAAAACTGACATCACTGAATAAAACCGACACAGAGGAACACGGTACCTCGTAGGCCTCTCGGATCAGTTCACTGATATCCACCTTCAGGTGCGAGGCTCTATCGTTATTACCCACTGAAGCTTGCTGCACCGTTGATGGAAGGGGGCTGTCTTTGTTTGTCACGCTGTCAAAGAATCTGGAATAACATCGTTGAGAGAAAGTAGGACAGTGGTTTACACAGTGATCACGCTTAAAAAGCCCAGCTGGCCAGCTTGCTCTGTAGTCCCACTAACTTGTTGAGGATGGTGACGGCCTCTGCATCGTCCTGGCAGCTGATCAGAGCCCCCAAGTTGTAGTCCAGCACTGCCAGGCCCAGCTGCAAGATGGCTTTTATGCCGTCGTAGAAAAAACAGTCCACCACGTTCACAGCACTCTCTATCGGGAGGACACTGATGAAAAGCGTGAGGAACCAGGACAAGGACACGGACGAGAAGAAACTCAGGTCTGTCATGTGCTCCACCAGCTGGGGGAGGTTTTCTCTGATCAGATCCTCGAACACCGCTTGGTCGACCAAAGCACCTGAAGAAAAGGGATATCGGCGCGTGTCAGAGAGCGTCTTCCCTTGAGTCTGAACATCAGCAGCAGAAGCATGAGGGGAATTAATTGTACTCTTACCAATTATTCGGCGGTTGAAGTAATCTGGCAACATCCTCTCGCAGACGGCTACCAAGAGCCAGAAAGCCTCCTCTTCTTTGGCGTAGAGCAGAAGAACTGAGGTGAGAATGTTCATGGCCTGAACAAGCAGAAAAAAGTAGGTTAGGTAAGAAGGTAACTGGGGCGAGATGCCAAGGTACTGAATCTCCAGAAATTAAGGTTTATCAAAGCTTCTGTGCCTTTAAAATAAATGTATTCAAAGTTTTTTTGGCATTCTGAGCTCTACAGGCTTTTCCTAAGGCACTTGGCCTTTTAAAATCCCCTCTGCTTTTCAGAGTACCTACACAAAAAAGACACAGATTTAAAGCCAAAAGAGTCTCCTGGTCTTTGCCGTCACTAAAATCTCACGCTGTTAAAGATAACTATGGAAGCCCATTTCCGCCACAAAAAAAAAAAAAGAAAGTCGAAATTATGACTTAAAAAGTAGAAATTATGACTTAAGAAAGTCGAAATTATGACTTAAGAAAGTCGAAATTATTAAGTCGATTATTAAGTCCGAACAACCTGACGACCAGGTGGTGGTGGGTGGGACCCTTCTGCGTCCAACGATCCTTCATCGTGGCAAGACTGTCTTGCCACGATGAAGGATCATCACATATTTTGTGATAAATTAACGCGTGCAGACAAGAAGCCTGCACCGCAACGCCGCGTTAGCGTGCAAAGACCAGTACACGTCACTCGTTCAGACACCAGAATGAACGAGTTCACAGTAACGTTCATCGGGCATTAATACAGTACGTTCAGTTCACGTTCGCCCAAAATATGAACGAGTTCATGAACTATCGTTCAATGACACAACACTGCACGTACATATATATATATATATATGTATATGTTTCCCCTACCATTATATAGAGCTTGTGACAGTTACAATCAGGGCTTTTCTGCCTGTTAAAGAAAATAAATCAAAGCACCTGGCAGTAGCCAATTTTGGGGTTCCTGTATGCGTAGGCGGTAAGGACTCTGCGTAGAGCTGAGATTCCTGTGTCGCTCTGAAAGGCCGGGTGCTCTGGCAGAGAGCGGTGCAGGTCTCTCTCAATCTCATCTGTAGCCAAAGTGCTTGTGCCCAAGGACTGTTCTACCAGATCGGAGTAATAGCCGGGATGAGTGGCCATGTCGTTGACAGCCCCTGCAGAGGAAGAACCGAGTGAGTCCAGAAAACAGATGCTGCACAGATCCCACACCAACCATGTTTTATTTAATGATTCATGTTGAGTAAGCACTCAGGAAATAACACTCTCGATCACGCACGACTTCGCTAACTAATCACTGAGCCGGCATGTTCCTTAGTATAAATGACGCGGCCAGAGTGAAGTCTGCCGTATAAATACCTGAAAAAAGCATCCACAACTCTCCTCTCAAGGCCTCGGGCACACCACGAACAATCAAGTCCCGCGTCTTCCTGGTGAAGAACATACTTGTGCCTCGTCCGTATTCAGAGAAATGGATGTTCCACGACTGTTCCTTCATCTTCTCTTTAAGCTGCCGAATGCACACACTGGGTTATTTAACAAGCCCCCGCCACACTTTTAAAGGTGGTTGTATTTCTAAACGGAGGCATTTTTATTTATTTCCACCCCTGAATTAATTTCACACCCACTAAAACAACCCCGTACTGTGGATTATGACAAGATCCTAGTGAATTAGAAGGACCTGCAGGGTAATTCAGTCACATTTTGGAGGCATTCAAAACAAAAACTCATATTTACCATTTTGGGTTCAAGGTTTTCGACATCCTGCGGGTGGAAAACGGTCATGAGAGCCTCGGTGCTTACAGCCTTGCTGCTGTCTTTCTGTCCCACCATCAGTGTTACGTCCTCTGGGTTGTCCTCAAAGTGGTTGATGAGCGACTGGCACTCGCCCCGTATGGCCTTGGTCATAAATACATATCATTGTCATGTCGGAGAGCACTTCGAGCTGCTGAAAGGGTAAAAATAAAGCAATAAACATGTTACCTCTGATGATGCCGAGTGCTGAGGGCTCGCACTAATCCCGCACCTGCTCCGGATCGTGTTGGCGAGCAGCTGGTAGCCTCGCACCTCGGAGAAACGCAGCGCCCTCTTGCCACGCATGCACACTGTTAGAGCCCTGCTGCTGGCGTCGGACTTCTCAACATTGATTACCTGGAGGAGGGCAATGTTCACTTTTAGGTTGTCTGCCCTTCATCCAGGATTTTGTTTTGAGTCGTTATTGTTTACGTCCCTCCCATTTCACTCTACCTCTCTCATTGGGATGATGACATGACATTGGCTTCCATCTTGGCTGGCGAAACACAGGTAGTTCTCAGACAGACAGATTTTGCCAAGTGTGTTAAAATGGCTGAAGGGCACCCACAGGAAGCTTTCATGCACCTCCAACAGGTTTTCCTCTTTGGGGAGCCTGAAAAATGTCCGGAACTGCTCACTCTTTGCATGGGCTTCTAGACCTCTGGCAGAGGGGTGGGGGGTGGGAGTAAAGCAGAAAATAATGCCATCAGCGCAATATCACATTTCTATCACATTATTTCAGATTTAAAAAAAGATGGTTCTAGCAGATCGTCACCCAATGAAATGCTTGAATAGGTTCTCAAAATCGTGTATCAAACCACAGTATGTTGATTTTAGTATGTATGGCCTACATGCCACTGCAGCCAGGCTAACAGCATGCGTTTTGACTTAAATCAGACTTTATGTTTCCTTCCTTCTTAAAACAGGCAGCCAGCACAAACAGGATCGCGTGGCGCCGTGCACCGCAGCGGGCGGACAGTTACCTCTTGGTAATTTGCAAGGGGTCGGAGAGCGCTGGCTCTCTCTGGAAGGACTCTTTATCAAAAAGCCGCTTGACGGAGTAGTCTGCCAGCTGTTCCATGATAACAAATGTTTCGTTTAGGTGCATCAGCATGGAGAAGTAATGATCCTCCCCATGGGCCAAGACGTGGATGCTCTCCGTCAGGATAACGTTGGAGGTTTTCTCCAGCCTCCAGATCTCATCCCAGGAGATGATGAGTTTCACTGCAGTCATCACAATGAGTGAAAATTAGACCAGTGACTAACGCACACAGCTGCAAGGATAAGGATTTTCAAGTACTGGGTAAATTATAATCAAGCAATTGACAGAAATGAAGTACAGAAATTGTCTAAACTTCATTAATTAAAATATAAGGAATGCATGCACTAACATGATGCATACTAGTGCCTTTGTAAAGAATTGCTGATGCCAAACAATGAACATTTCAAAGCATTTTTGTGATTATTCTTAAAATGTCACTTGGCTTCATTAATATTCAGTGTGATCCATCATCCAGATTGCTTTTATAGGCTACCTGCACTATGAGGTCTGCCACCGTATAATGGCCTTCATAATAATGGAAGCTAGAATTACGTGGAGAAAAAAATATTGTTGCTTTCAGACCATGAAAGCCAGCTAAAGTTAGCATTAGTAGCTGCCACGTTCTTTGTTTCCACCCATCAAAATTGGCAGGAGAAATGGCAGCTGTTAATAAATGAAACAGAAATGGGCTTACCCTCAGCTCCCAGCAGGTAGGAGTAGAAGCAAAGGAAGTTTGTGCTGAGGTAGAGCCAGCCCTGGCAGGGCACTTTGCCTCTCCAATAGCTGCATGAGTAATATGTGACCAGCTTTTCCTTCGGTGGCAGCTCAAACCACTTCTCAAACCTCAAAAGGGCTTCCCGAAACTTCTCAGGGTCTTCCTCCAGCACCAGGGATGTCTTCCCTTCCTCAGCAATAAGACCCTGACACATCCAACATCAAAATGGTTAGGGGGCAGTTTGAGGGGGACAATAATATAATGCACCATCTTCCTTTATGCTGCTCAAATAAAAATATTTACATCGATAATGAAAGAAAATAACTGTGTGAAGCTGTTTGTGTTAAACCCACACCTTCAGAATGGTCGAAATAATCAAGGATGAGAACAGTATTACAAGAATCAAGAGCCCTTTATACAGTATTGTATAGTATTACAATTCCATCACTGCTGAGGGATTAATATGTAGACATATTAGCCATGTGGGATAAGAGGTTCTTACTCTAATCTTGCCCTGTACAAAGCTGGTGATGTCCTCGCTGGAGTCAAACACAGAGAGCGTCCTCATGATGTTCTGCTGCAGCCACTCCCAGTGCTGAACAATTTCCTCCTTGGTGACACCTGATCCCAAGTCAAGAGCAAAGTTAAAGGGGTATTGGCTTCATTGTGACTCAAATAGAACTTGGTTGGACTTTGATACCTGTACAGCTGTCCACATGTGACTTAATATGCAATCAATGAAACATTTTGTCACTAGAAATGTTGAAAACAAAATGTTTGGACAGCCAGAATAAAATTGAAATACAGGGACATACCACATGCTATGGACCAATACACCTGAGAGTCAGGTGTGTGGTGCAGAATGCGGTAGGGAGCGACTTTGGATGTGGAGTCCAACACGGTATCCAGAGTTCCCACAAGGAGGCCTGTAACATACAGTACTGATATTTTAACCACCTGTGTGACCTTCAAACATGCAATGCCTTTGAAACATATTGGACATATATGAATAAAAAAAATTATAAATGATGAATCACTGTTAATTGATCACAGTGTTAAATTGTATTTGGTGATACATGACCATTTGACAGTAACCTGTGCATTGATGAAAATAGAAATGAGAGATCCCTCACTCCCCCGTCAGAACCCCAAGTGAAATGAGCTAAATCTGTTCCCTCTAATAACACCTCTCTCACACGCGCTCCATGAATTATTAACAAGGCAGCAGTGAAACCACACTCATGCACTGAATCAGCATTATACCTCCCTGCCTGCCGAGCATCGACCAGCTCTCCACATGCTCTGCTTTAAAGGATTTAAAGGATCAAACATGATTCATATAATCTATGTTCTCATCAGTGTGGAACAACTTCACACAGTAGAGCAGGGACTTAAACACATGAAAGATCGATAGATAATTTGGACACAAAAGGTCTCGTGCTGCAGAGTGAAATCAAGTGCATCAGGCCTGGTACCATCAGGTAGTATTTAACCTCCGCAGCCGTTAAAAATCCCTCAAAGGACACCTTTTGTCTTGAGTCAGAACAACATTAATTATCACTATTAATTACTTTGCGTCTGTCACACATAATGCATGTGATTAGAAGCTGTGGGTTACAACCACTGGCGGTATTCCAGGCACCACGTTTATACCGGCCTGTGACAATGGTTTACTTGGTTTACTGGTTACTTGGGAAAATGCTCCATTTTTCCCTAAAACTATTTTTAGGGGACTTGTGTGGTTTTGTCAGGTATTTATGCCACAAGTTCATCGCAAAAAACAGGGAAAGCTCGACAAAAGATCCATAGGAGGGATGAAATGATTAGTTAGAAAATGAGGAAATTCATCAACAACGTCTTTAATAATTATGATAAGGAGAAATACAAAAACATCCACTTGTTGTTTTAGAATTCCTGCCTGGGTTCATGTCATTGTAAATATAATAGTTTTAGCATTTTAAATGTTGTAGTTATTGACTGTAATCAATATGCCTAATGAAAACACCAGTAGTTGTCAAAGCGCTGACGTAAACTACATTAAACAACTCAACTAAGCATCAATGTCTCAACAAAGTTGCTGACACATGTATTGTCCAGGAAGTGGCAGCTGGCTCCTGACATCCAAAAAAAGAAGAAGGTATAATTCCCTCATATGTCTAACCTCATGGAGAAAGTGGTGCACATCTGCACAAACTGACTAAACTTGGGTGAAACAACTGAATGAAACAGCTCAAATATCCCTTCAGAGGGGACTGGTCAAACATCTGTACATTCTCATGACGTACTTTAGCTACTCCAGAATCCACGATTGAGTTTTCGTCACCCTGGAATATGCCTCGAGTCCCAATCTCACAACAACAGCACAAAGTTCATCCCGACCTCACCTCTTTTTACGATGTTACCACCTTGTCATCGCTGTAACAAACCCAAATATGCCAAAGCGCCGGCACGTACACTCCACAACCACAACAAAAAAGGGTTTAAAAAAAAAAAAGAAAGAAAGAGAGAAGTCACGCATGGCTGCCATGACAACACGGGAAAGCAGCTGTCTCGTTTGGCTCGTACCTGTTGCCATGAGGACCTTATTCCGCACGCAGCAGCATCCGCCCCGCGCGGTGCGGGCGGCACGTGAGCTATGCCAACGTATGGCGAGGTTAACCCGTTCACACCTTGTTTTGTTGAGACGTTTGTCCGCGACGAATGTGTACCTACGCACGCGAGGAGGTCGAGGACATAACCGCTGACGTTACCTGTCAAACCGCCTCCGCCGTCTCCGTAACCTCGTCTCCTTTGCAGTACGAAGTACTCGTTGTCGTCTTCCGTGACCCACAGTTTGAACGCATTCTTCAGCAGAATCTCATCGGGTTTGAGCCACATGTTTCAACTGTCATGGAGTTACGAATCCACCTGGCATGCCCCAGTTGTCTGTAACGTTGCCCCACATCAAACCCCTGGACATTTGTTTGTGTCCGAATCCCTCCCTTCCCACGTCGACAAGAAATGCTGCCAGAGCTGCAATGCATTCTGGGATTGTAGTTTCTGAGGAGAAGGCGGTTCTCCAGGAAGCGAAAAAAACCCTATTATTGATTAGTTTATTAATGCAGTTATTATATTATTATTATATTATAATAATAATATATTATTAAAATATATTACTTATTATATGTATATATATAATAACATGATTATTTTAGGTAATTATATATTTATCTCATGATTAATTACCTAAAATAATGAACATTATTGAATTGAAAAAAAATTATCCGATTTACACAGATCACTTTATAGTCGGTTGCAGGAGACAACATAATGCAATCATAATTGCATCACTTTTTTGTAAGCAACAATCAGAGGGCGAGACAATGGTTAGTTTTATTTATAGTATCATCTGAAAAATGTCATATTTGTCAATTTGGACTCAGTGAAAAACAAATCAACATTTTTAATCCAATTTAAACCCATTCACATTAACATTAACATACATATACAAACCATTACCATGCATTTGCCCTACACCTACACAAATTCATCTTTGTATAAAAACCATTTTATTCAATTATCTCAGGCATTTTGAATGAAATATATTTAAGGTAAACCCTTATTGCGTTGCCATGTGTTTTACACAAATTATGTATTTACCGTATTCTTTCTCTCTTCTCCAAAACATACGGCACCATAAAACGTGCTGTATGTAAAATGCACGGTAGAGGGCAGCAGTAGTACGTTGTGGCCGTTTTTAATCTGTAAAAATTCGAGAAGAAGAATTGGACTCGCGACACTAACCAAAGACCCTTCAATAAAAGATGTGTCATATCTGAGACTCATCGTAACAGCCTTTAATACAGAGTTTGACGTTTTTTAAACATACAAGGTAACTAACTAGCTGTTGAAAATAGTATCAGTATCATAATATGAGACATAATAACACAAAAATAACAGCTAAAACATGTTACGGTCCACACCGTCACTCATATCATCGGCGACGCCATCTTTCCTCCAGTGCTGTTATGCTACTTGGTTTTCTGGGGAGTGACTAATCATACACGCCCAAAGAGTCTCTACGATTACCCATGACCCTCTAGAAACGTATGACCTGTCTCCCGTGTCTGGCCTTGGCTCGTAACGCGGTGCTGCTGTTTGTCAGTGACTGCCGCCTTTAGGACTTAGGACTCAACGTTAAGCTACTTTTCGTGACGGACCGGTCGGCTAGTGAACTGGGAGCCGTTGCAGCGGAGCTGAGCCACAATGCTGAAATGTAGAACAGTGTGGAGAAAGCTTGCACCACTAGCTAGAACCTCCTCAACTGTGTGCCGGCAGAATGCGAGGAGAGCAGGTGAGTTAAGTAACTTCACGGTACGCCGAGTGACTCCCTTGCTAGCTTGCCTCAATAGACTCATTGCTTGTAGCGTAATGTCGCACGATGTCTGCAATTTGTTAAATTACACTACGCACCTTTTTAATGGCCCAGTCTCGATATTTTGACCTTCGAATGGCTCTATCAAAGCTAACGTTAACTGAGCAAATCAGCAAATGGCAACTATCAGAAGTCGATGGCATTTAACACGTCCACGTTTAACACGTTCGCAGTGACCCTGAGAGTAACGTAAACGCTAGATGCACAGCATGAGCAAGTCTGTCCCTCTGCAGTGTCCCTTTCCATCGGTTCAATGCACAACACCGAATTAAGGAAGAGGAGGGGAGGTAGGACAGACATGTAGTTCACGAGAGACGTGGATCGCAGTCAGGATTCACCTCTCACAGCTCAACTAAGTTCTTAAATCAAGCCAATTTACAAGCACCAAGATTCATGAGCAAACGACATGTGACATTCATCACATCCAGTTTGTAAAGTGTTTGGAGAGCTTGCAACCGGGGCTTCACATTAACATGTTTGCTCACCAGCTACTGTGGCTTTTCCACATTTACTTGAAGAATTCGATTTACAATCCATTCAAATATAAATGACCATTGTACACCCAAATCATGACTACATCAAATGTATATGCACAGTCAACAAATCTTCAGCTTTCATTTTGTATTGAAACGTCTGCAACTGCATGCAACTGGTGTGAAGCTCTGCTGACTGAGGAGCAGGGACCTCAACTTAACGCTTTGTTGTCTTCGTCCGTTTAGTCACAAGGCTTTGGACATGGCCAATGGAGGTGTCACGGTGCCTTATTGTTTCCACTGTGAAATTGGTTTCACTGCCGTCCTACTACGTCCTACAATGAGTGCAATACATTGTTTTCATGGCTGGATCATAAACCAGTCGTTCTCGACTGGACCTCCACTTTTTGTTGAACAGTTTTTTCTATTTGTTTTGTCTTTGTCTCATCCAGCCGAAACACTAAACATGAGACAGTCCGTTACACTACAATAAAAACCATGTGTTTGACTGAATCAAATGCCAACGTGACTCATGAAACGTCCTTTTTTTCCACAGGGTTAAACAATGGCAGACTACCAGCATGTGTACCTGCAGGTCACATGTCCACAGCGCCTGCAGGGGGAGGTAGAGAAAACCAGCTGTACGTTCTTCTGGTCGGAGCAACCTGCGTTGGCGGTGCAATATATGTGAGTTTTTTTGGTCAGAACATACAGGGCACGTATTGGAAAGTCACAAGTAAAGTAAAGTACTAATGGCTGAAAACTGTTCTGTTGTCACAGGCATACCAAACTGTCAAGGGAGACAGCCAAAGATATCAGGACCGCATTGATGAAATTTCATCCAGACCACTAAAATCATTCACAGAAGAACCAGCCACACCCATCCAGTCAGAGCCTCCTGGTGAGCAGGTTAATCGACTGATTTTAGTGATAATGAAACTTTAACAAACTAACCTTACAATATTTCTACCAGAACCACAGCATCTAACACGTTTGAACTCGTGATCCATTCAGAGTTTTGCTTTTGTGATTAGTATTTAGTATTGTTTTACCTGAGGAAGCCACTGAGGCAGAGCGGGATCGATTCACATCAGATTGTACTAGATATTCATAGATCAAACTCCAACTATGTTAATAAGTTAATAGGTAAGAACACTTTACCATAATATATTCACCGCAATGAAGAAGCCAGTTGTTATATCATTCTTAAAGCCTTTGTGCATCATTCAAGAACAATCCATATGAACAGATTCACCTATTTCCTTGTTCCAGACCTGTTGTATAAGTGTGTGTGTATATGTGTAATTAGTCACTTAATCATTTCAATAATGCATTGTATATTCCATTAACTTTAAGGCTTTTTTTAAGTGAAATAGTTTAGCTGCACTGTTATTTTCCCCCCATTCCTTAATTACGCTGCTGACTCTGTTCAAATGATAGACTTTCCTTTATGGATCTCTGCCAACGGGACTTCAGCATAGGATATACAGGGCATGGTATCAATGTGTGTCTGCTGATAATCTACACACTTCAGTGACGCTGGGTGTGACGCATTCGTTTTCGCAGAATCTATTGTGACGCAACAGTACAAGCCCACCACACAAGAGAGTATGAGAATGGAAAGATACGACTATAGAAATGGTGTTTCGTCAGGTCAAATGCCTGCAGTTTACTGTGACAATCTATTGATCGAAAGGGATTTTTAAGAAAATCATAGTTATTTGCAAGAGTAGGTTTGGGATTGTCAGACAGTTCAGCTGCTTCTTCACTGCAATGTAAAAACAAAATGAATTAGAATCCGTGGTGGACTGGTTTGAATCACTTTCTTCTAATCCGGTTCTCTTTACTATCGATAAAGCAGCCGTCCCTGAAGCAGCACCGTCACCAGAAGAGCCAAGTCCTCCGGCCCCCGGTGCTGAAGTACTGGCCCCCATTAAAACAGCTGATCCTGCCCCAGGTTCTGTGTATACCTTTGTTTACCCCTACATATATGCATGCATGCTTAACATGTGGCTCCTGTATAAACAGTGTGTTTGAACCAAAAAGTGATACATTTCATCATCTGGAATTATGTGCACTACTAATACTAGTACCTGACAGAGTGGACTTAGTGTAAGAAAGTAGGCTACAACATATACTGGGATCAGATTTTGTTATGTATGTGTGATTGAAGACCAAATAATAACTCGAGTAAAATATTTGGACTAAAGTTTAAGAAGTGCATCATCTTTTCCCTCTTGAATGTTTTGGCATTTCTCCACTATTGTGTGGTAAAATCATTTTTAGAGCATCGAGGGGTCAGCACCCTCAGACATTGAACTCCTAGAATTATATAGGAATAGAAATTGGTAGAAGCTTAGCCAACACGTTACACAGCGAATCCAAATTGAAATGGTAAAGATGCACTTTTATGGTGACAGCATCGTTTATCCAGGGGACCCTCTGTAAACTCAACTTGTATATGACTTTTCCCTCTTGTTGCATGCGTTTATTTTTCATGCACCTTGGATTTGGTGTCGCATGCGTCATGTTAAATGTGGCCAGAGGGCTTTCTTTTTCTCTGCTGTACCACGTACGGTTTCAGTTTAACGTTCCCCTCCTAATACACAACATGCTTCTCTTGTAGTGGGACACAGGCGTTGGAGTTGTCAGTATTTTCTACAAATATCTTGGTTCCCGTTGTGCTTGTAATATTTGGGATGTAACATGGTTTGACATTTTCCTTCGTCAAACTTTGTGAAGGTTTATCCTTGCGTAGCACTCACAATGTTCTTTGTCTACTAATATGATATCATTCTTCATAACTGGAAGCTGCCCTTTGGAGTAAATTATATTTATTACCTCAGAACTGTGCTGTGTCTAAAATACAAAAACCCTTTGAGGCTGTTTTTTTACAAGTCTTCCAAACAGAAAGATCCAAATTTAACTTGAGTGTGGTAAGACAGGCTT
Organism: Pungitius pungitius; assembly: GCF_949316345.1. Taxonomy (NCBI): domain Eukaryota; kingdom Metazoa; phylum Chordata; class Actinopteri; order Perciformes; family Gasterosteidae; genus Pungitius; species Pungitius pungitius. The sequence continues at coordinate 7,941,208 of NC_084915.1, read as the reverse complement.
GAGTAAAAATTAATTTACAACCCTCTATTTACAACAGCCCCTGAATGGCAAACACAGTACGTACGTCTCTGCAAAAATGACACACACTTTGGGCAACTTCCACAAGTTCTTTTGTTTTTAGTTTTGCCTGCGGAAAGTTCCCCGAGTAAAGCAGGAATCAATGCATGGATCCTGATCGTCCTCCATTCCCATAATCCCTTAAAGAATTCAATCCACACCTATAGTGTGGATTGACTCCACAGCAGATGAGCCAGTGGTAGAAGCTAGTTGAGGAGGGTAAGATTTGAGAAGAAAGGATCCTCTGATCTAATTAATTCACTTATTCACATAAATACATTAAGGAGACGTTTACTCCTTTACTTTTTTATCTGAGCCTGTGTCTCTTCGATACATACTTTAGTAAAGTACCTGCAGTGTTCATCAGAGGTTTAATATTGCCACTATACTACCAAACCCCTCCACCCCCCCCCTCAGAGCTTCCCCCTGCAGTTGCTAAGTCCTCTGTCCGACTGGTACAGGGAGACTGTGTTGTACATGTACCACGTCGCAGGGTTTGTTTGGTCCTCACGTGTCAATGCCAATGTTGTACTAACAGAACCTCCAGCAGCAGAGCCGGCTGAACCTCAACCGGACGTTGTGGCAGAGGGTAAGACCCCAGTCCAGCCTCGGCTGAAGAGGGGCAGCGGGCAGACACGGATACCTCATTTCAAATACCTTTTCTCCTCTTTATACTTTTAGCATGTTTAACCATAACCCCTTTCCTCCTGATCGGTTCATGTCTTTTTCACAGTTAATCTCACTCCACCCACCTCCATTCTGAGCTGTTAACATTTCTTGTTTAGTGGTACAGAGTCATTGGAGATGTCCTTATAATATCCAGGCTCATGTGATATAGAATGGAAGTCTTCTGGTCTGACGTTTTCCTGTGAATGTGTCATTCTTTGCCCCGGGGCAGTACTCAAACTTGAACTATAATGTGACATTTTTGTTCATAGCTGGAAGCTGCCCTTCAATTTGGATTTTATTTATTGTCTACAAACGTCCTAACCTAAGATAGTAAAAGTCTTTCCGGCAGAGTTAACCGGAAAGGTCTCTGGTGCTTTAACATCAGTGTTCACCTCTTCAATGGTTTACAGTATAACATCTTTGTAGAATTAAATCCCAAATTGGGCAGCTTCCAGGTGTTATGTTTAGTTTGCATGCTCTGCAGAATGTTCCCAGGGTAAAGCCGAGGAAATGCATGGATCCTGATGCTCTTCCCTTTTGATAATCTTTCAAATAATTTTACATTAACCCTCCCTGTGGGTTGCCTTGACAGCAGATGAGCCAGTCATAGACGCATCCCCAGAGGAGGCAGCAGAACCACCTGTAGTTGAGCCGGGTAAGATTTAAGAGGAAAGGATATTTGTTACTCGTTCAGTTGTAGGGCACATCCAAGGTTAACTTAACTTTGCCACTATACGACCAGAACCATCGCCCTCCTCTGAGCCGACCACGGCTGAGCTCACAGAGCCTCTTGCAGAGAGCGGTAAGCACATGTGCATGGCGATGTACATTCACAGCATCCAAGGGGTTAACGCGTCGTAACGGCTTAATGCTCCGGTGTTACTAACAGAACCTCCAGCAGCAGAAAGCGCCGCCGCGGAGCCCACCGAACCTCAACTGGAAGTTGTGGCAGAGAGTGGTAAGACCATAGTCCGGCTGCAGAGGGGCAGCGGGCAGACACTGATACCTTTTCCCATTTAGCTCATCTTGATTTCACCTTTTTTCCCTTTTACTGGTTTTAACATTATTTTTACTCATTGCAGCTTTCCTTTTGCCTTTTATGTGTTTTCCCACATGGTTTGGTGTCGTTTAACGATAATGGTTAATGTCACTCACATGAATTTCTTTTTTTAATTTTCTCTTTTCAGGTGTGTTTGTGTAAGATCATGCACTGACTTTGTCTCTTTCTTCCTGCTTTTGCTTTTTGCACTCTCTTTGTCTCTCTTTTACTCCCTCTCCCTCTGGCTTGCTTTGGCTCTCTCGTGCGCGCTGCAGGAGATGAATCCCCCGCCTCTCACAAGGTCTCCTCACACACGCCCTACCTCCTCATCGGTGGAGGCACCGCCTCTTTCGCTGCTGCCCGGTCCATTCGAGCCAGGGACCCCGGTGCCAGGGTCAGCTTTCTTCTTGGCGTATCTGTCTTTGTCAGTAACATTTGTGAGATGTCGCCATGTGCTGTATATGACTTTTTAAAATTGTTCTCACCAGGTATTGATAGTGACCGATGAGCAAGTCCCGCCATACATGAGGCCCCCACTTTCTAAGGAACTGTGGTTCTCAGATGATCCCAGTGTGACAGAAACTCTGCGTTTCAAACAGTGGAACGGAAAGGAAAGAAGGTGTGTTCAGTACAGTCTATGTCCAAATGTTATTGCATGTTCGGTCAGTATCAAGTTCCCTTCCTAGGATAGATCTCAACAGTTGTCTCTCTGCCAGAATAAGTGGTTATTGAGTTAAACAGTTGCCCCGTGACTAGGGCTGTCCGGTTCGGCCAAAAATTCAAACATTCATTCAACGGCAGGACGGGCTGGTCAGTTTCAACCTGAACAGGTTGAAACTGACCAGCCAGCGGTGAACAGCAAGTCTTAAGTTCCCCCATGTTCAGCTTCTCATCGCCGCTGTACCAAGGTACATTTATAACGAATCCCACAATCGTAATCGCACACCCTCGTTCGTACTCCAACGCATGCTTTCTGCTGAGGTGATGGAGTAAATTGTTAGTTTTGCCATCAGAGGTAATAACAGCGGCTCAACAAACTTTGCAATAAATTGCTTTCTAACTCGCGTTGTATTTTTCAAAACCAGAAACCCTCCAAACAGCACACAGCTCCTACACAAGTTGTGTAGTGGTGTTTTATCCCATTGAAGAGCGTTAGTTGTGGGTTATTAATTGTTGTATAAAGTTATAACCACGACTCCATCTCAATACACGTGAGACAAATAGCTCCGACCACTGCGCCCTCAGTAGTGAGCGGTGATCAATGTATTTATCTGCCTCCCGAAGAGCGACAACAGTAATTCTGGCTTCTGAGCGGTATGACTGTTTGTGAAAAATCCATACCATATGGAAAATTGAAACCGGGTGATGCAGTACACGACCCAGCCCTACCTGTGACATCTCTTGAGTTTATTTGACTGTTTAAATTATAATTTCTGTTGGTTGCACTTTTTTCTATACAGGCGAACCTCACGTCTCATTTGAACCATAATCACTTCAGTTTCACAGTATTCACAAGAAACCACTGTTGTGTAACCAGACTTTCACAATTTTCTGTGCTGCGATTGATTTATGTTCTTAAAGGAAAGATCTGTGAAGTGTTTTTGCAACCTAGTATTATAATAATACCTTCAACAGGCTGCTTTTCTGCCTGATTGTTGGTAAACAATATGTTTAAAGATTTTCATTATTTTGTTTATTTGTCAGTATCTACTTCCAGCCACCATCATTCTACATAAATGCAGAGGAATTGCAAAGTGCAGAAAATGGTGGAGTGGCAGTTCTCACTGGCAAAAAGGTTGGTTTCTATTTGTTTTTCTTTAAGAGACACTGAATGTGCTGATGTCCTGTCCAATAAACAATAGTAGTATTGATAGTATTCATTTACCAGAAGAGGTTAATTTCATTGGCTGATAATGATGATTTAACCCATTTCAGGTGGTTCACATGGATGTGAGAGGAAACAAAATAAAACTCGACGATGACACTGAGATTTCATATGACAAGTGTTTGATTGCTACAGGTAAGCGTCATTCAAATGAAAGCTTTACCACGTGCGGTTCAAACTTGGTGGAAGCTGATTTTCAGTGTTTACTTTGAGGTGGTGTGCCGAGAAATCTTCAGGTCATTGAAAGAGCAGGAGAGGAGGTGATGAAGAGGACGACGTTGTTCCGCAAGGTCAGTGTTGGGCCACAAGAGGGCGCCAGCCTTTCTTCACTTTCTAGCTGATGAAACAATGCCCTAAAAAAGTTACATATTTTGACTGTAGGAATGAGAGTGGATTTATTTTTCTGGGATTCTGTAGATGACAATATGGCGGGGTTAAACAAAAACAAACATTCCACCACTCTGGAGTAAGTTAGTATTAAATAGCGTTTGTCTCAAAAACAATGTAAAGTTTAGCTTTTATGCTGAAGTCATGAAAACAATATGAAATGCAGATATTTTACCCAGTAGCTCCAAAGGTAATACGTGTGTGCAATGTTTATATTTCCTGGTCCCCTGTTTTATTTTACTGCCATTATAATCCCTTCATTGTTGCACTGACAAGTTGCCACGCATGTGTTGCATCTCTACGAAAAACAATGTCCAATTTCATATTAATTCTCTTCCACAGGTCGAGGACTTCAAATCATTGGATAAGGTCTCCAGAAACGTCAAGTCCATCACGATCATTGGTGGCGGCTTCTTGGGCAGCGAGCTGGCCTGTGCCCTCGGCAGGAGATGTAAGACCGGACAAGATGGAGAAAAATGCTTGGAGAGACGTAATGTGTTCCCCTGTTGTACCACTCGCCCTCTTTCTCCTCTATTCCAGCAACTGAGAGTGACCTTGAGGTGATACAGATGTACCCTGAGAAGGGCAACATGGGAAAAGTGTTGCCTGAGTACTTAAGCAACTGGACAACAGAAAAAGTCAAGAAAGGTTAATGACCATTTTGATCCCTACAGACCTTTTTTTTTATCTCCTCTTTTCTCTTTATTACGTACTTTCACAATAAGTGCCAGCCACATGATCGTCATGGATGTTAAACAGTTTAGCCACTTTATTCAGATATGCATGTGTCTCTCCATCATTGATCATCTACAAACAATAAAACAATGACTAATTTTATTAATTATTCAAACATTTCAAATCCTTACTAGGAAGTTTCACACATTCCTTACGATCCTTTTGTCTTCTAGAGGGTGTGAAAATCATCTCCGAAGCTTTGGTCAAATCTGTGGTCAGCAAAGATGATAAATTAGAAATCCAACTGAAGGACGGTCGATTGGTAGGTTCAGATTTATTTTTTTCATTGTAATTCAGGAAATGACAACAGTTACTTATTATCTTGTGCGTCACCTTGCAGGTGAAAACTGACCACATCGTTGCAGCTGTTGGCCTAGAGCCCAATGTTGACCTTGCTAAGTCAGCAGGTCTGGAGGTGGACTCTGACTTTGGGGGCTTTCGAGTCAATGCAGAGCTGCAAGCTAGATCCAATATCTGGGTGGTAAGTCAATGTTTATAAAGTAGTGGAGGTGTTCCGATAAGAAGAGTCAACAGGGTTTCTGTTTTTTTTTTTTTAAAGTTAAAGAACCTATAAACTATATATTTATAGTGTGAAGATTGTTACTAGCTGTGTCAGCAATTGTGTGCCAATTTTTAATGCACCATATGTCTTCTGTGCTGAGGCAAAAGGAAGCTATTTTTCATTGAGTCAATGGTTGTTGGCGAAATGACTCTCGTTCTTTGAATTAGACAAACATTGTAAACATGGCAACACCCTCTTAAGCCCCAAAGCCACCAAAGTGGTATAATGTTGACTGCTCTAGAGCCACATAAATGCATGCATTTCACTTCTTTCAGCCATATCTTTCATTATAGTGCCCCCTTATGTAAAGATGTGTCACGGCGCCTCTGTAGACGTGTAACGCAACCGTAATAAAGCCTAAAGTACTTTGTCATTTTAATCCATCCCACGTATCCTCCATCCCTTCCGTCTGGTGTCAGGCAGGAGATGCTGCGTGTTTCTATGACATCAGACTGGGCCGCAGGCGAGTGGAGCACCACGACCACGCCGTTGTGAGTGGGCGACTGGCAGGAGAGAACATGACCGGAGCCAACAAACCCTACTGGCATCAGTCCATGTTCTGGTGGGTACCGGGGGGGGGGGGGGGGGGTACTTCCTGTTTCCTGCTCAGGACGCTGACCCGTTGTTCCATCTTAAATGACAGCTGTAGCTGCAAGTCGTTAAACCAGCTTGAAATTACATTACATGTAATTTAACTGACTTACATTGCATTATAACCCATGCGTTACATTTTGCCTGGGGAGCAATTGGGGGTTGGGTGTCTTGCTCAGGGACACTTCAAAACGGCACATGGGGCAGCCGGGGTTCAAACCACCAACCTTGCGGTTCTCAGCACACCACACTACTCCATGCACCACCATCGCAAGAGAAACACTTGTTCATTGTATAGGTCCACATGCATTGACTACATGAATATACTGTAAGTGGACACATTTGATAACCCTTTTTAAAGAAAATATCCTGCCAGTTATTTGGGGCTTTGCTAAAGATTGAACTAGCGGGCAGCATGCGCCCCACATTACACAGATGAACGCCGTGTCTGCTTGTTTTTAGCAGCTGGTGAAATATGGCACACTGCTGTCAACATGGGTACGTTGCAGTCCAAAAAAACCCAAACTGTTGTGACTCAGACGCTAGCAGATGTTGTCAGATGATCTGTCGCTGTTCCCACGAATGCCTGCAGCATCGGGCTGTGATGCTCCTCAGCACATCACATCATAATTATGTGGCACTGGTCAGTTAGTTTGTTTCCTATTTAAAGGGTAGCTTCTGCGTCCTGTTTGTTTTTTCCGTTTTTCCGTTTGATAACTGGCTGCTTTATAATCATATTGGGCATTCATTCATTTTGAGAAGAAAGGAATACTTTATTAATCCCTGTGGAGAAATGATTATCTGCATTTAACCCATCCCACACAGTGGGAGCAGTCGCGGTTTGGTGTCTTGTGAGAGACATTTTGACAGAACATGAAGCAGCACGGGTTCGAACCACCAAAACTGCGGTTACCAGCGCACCATCTCTTCTCCACGCGACGCTGTCACCCTGAATAAATTAAAATTGATTTAATTTAAATTTACGTGAACTAAAAGTCCATGTTCTATTTCATTTTCTTTGACCTTTGGTTTCTTCATAACTGGCTGAGCCAGGAGAATCCTGTGAGCTTGATTGTGTGCACCGTTGTGTTTCTCCTGGTTGGCCTGTTAGGGCCACAGAGTGAACACTGCCGAGCGCCTCGCCGCGTCTCTGGGAAACAACCGTGTGTTTTGGCTGTCAGACAACAGCTAATGGAAAGACACGCACACACAAAGCCGACTGACTCTCAATTTTATGGCTGAATATTCAGCAGATGTTGACATGATGTCGATGCAATGTGAGACATTTCTGAGTCCTGACACCAAACAAACCCTTTTAGGGGCTGGGTGGTAAAAAACGCTTTGCTCTTCTGTCCTTTCCATCGACTCGTCAGACACTTACAATGCAATCATTTAGTGAAAATAAATTGATGGTGACATTTTGAAGTTTCCCAGTCAAACCCCATAGTGCAGAAGCTCTCTGGGCAAAATTGGCACAGCATGTAGTTTTGTTGAGGTTATTTCACTGCGACCTCATGTCAGCTTGCATCAGGTGGGTGGGGGGGGGAGGGGTCAACCAACGAGTGCCCTCTCAGCATCGCTTGGTTTGTGTTCATGAGTGTGCGTTCTAGAATAGGAGCTGTGTACCGTTTTGAGGGTAAAGAAGAAGTTGTTCATATGGGAGGATAAACTTCAGCAAACTATTTCCAACAGAACGTAGCAGAATTGGCGGTTTGTCCAGCTGCAGAGTCGACCTGTATCGCCTCAATATCTGAACCCATCTGCACAGATTTAGGCTCAGGGGGGGCACAGACAAACATTTTGGGTGTTCTGGGGTCTCATCTCCATATGAATGCATATAAATAAACAATAAAAGCTAAATGGTCTCCTGCTGATAGTTGATGGGTTCTTGGATTGTTTTTTTGGCCAATGCATTCCACCTCTTTTAACTGCGCCAACGTGATGAGGTGTTTATTAGCTTATTCTTTTCATTTTTTCAATAGAACCTGTAAAGAGCACAAAACTAAATAATTTAAAATGTCTTGCTTGGCATCCAATGACTCCGTCGGCGTGCTGTCCTACCCGTTGGTGTTCCACAGGAGCGACCTGGGTCCGGATGTGGGCTACGAGGCCATCGGGATCGTCGACAGCAGCCTGCCGACGGTCGGCGTGTTCGCCAAAGCCACAGCCAAGGATACGCCCAAAGCTGCAACGGAGGAGTCCGGTATTCATGACGTCATCTTGTTCCTACGAAGCAGGCACATTTGAGGACCAAACCCTGGCTGTAGTCTCACCTGGTAGGTTTTGATTCACAGGAACTGGGATCCGGTCAGAAAGTGAAACCGAGCACACCGCCTCCAGCCCGGTGGCCTCTTCAACGCCATCTCCCACCGGCGTGCAGCACAAAGACGAGTACGGAAAGGGAGTCATCTTCTACCTGAGGGACAAGGTGGTGGTGGGCATCATCCTGTGGAACGTGTTCAACAGGATGCCCATCGCAAGGAAGGTATGAGACTGCGCGAGAAGAATGGTTAGTTTTTGGGGATTTAGAAAACGTTGATTTTGGTTAATGTGACTTGTTTTGTTGTTTTGTAGATTATCAAGGACGGAGAGGAACATGCAGATCTGAACGAAGTGGCTAAACTCTTCAACATCCATGACGATTAGGAGTCTGGTGGCAGGCACTGAGTGAGGGGGAGCTTCATGTGGAGACTGAACTTTGGTTGAGTCTTTAAGACAACTGATCATACAAAGAAAACAGGAGGATTCATGTAAATGTCTGAGATATTTTCATATTTGGATTACGTATCTGCTGCACCTGTTTGTTTTTGTTTTTTTTCTGTTTAGGAAAAAATGGTCTGATTTTTGCTCACGTTTTAGAAAATCATGCTCGGGATGTGATTGTCGTTCTGCTTTTCCACACCAGGCAAAAAAATGCTCAGCATGGATTTTTGTTTTCCTCTGTTGATCAGTGCAGCTCGTCGAGAGAAGCTGCAATAAAGGCTATTTTTAAATTGGAGGGATCCAATTAGTTTCATTTGGCTCCCAGATATTATCACTGTTGATGATGACATATTTGTTGAACTGCATTCTGAGCTGTGATGGTTGTTAAAGTCCGTGGGGTTAAGCACATCTGTCCTGAAGCATTTTAACGGTTGAGTACTGCTTGGCAGACGTACTTTGGCCGCTGGACCTTTTTTTTTTTTTTTTCTTCAAATTGTGTAACGTATGTTACAGGTCTAAGCTCAGCTAAAAGCATTGGATACAAGCTGGGCTTGTATAAAGGGCATCTGGCAAGTACATTGTACAAGTACGATGTAATTAAGCAAAGTCAATGTGCACTCTAACAAGAAACCACATTAAAATGGAGCTTGGCCTACTTAATCCTGTCCGGAGGTAAAAATGTTCAAGCATGCAGAAACAATGGGCTTCTTTTTCTGCTGGAGGCTTCTTGTTATTAGGATTGCGTTCATGGTCTGTATTCTCACACATTTCTTATCCTATTTGACACTGTGGGCTCCAGAGCCAAGTGTGGAGTGGCCTTTCGAGTGAGGCGAAACACGTGCAGCCATAACGTCCCATCGCTTTTCTTTGACATCAATTTTGCATGAGTAGATGGCTGAACTGCCTCCCCCTCTGTATGGAGGAATAAACACGAGTTTCCACATTCATATTTGATTTTGCTTGGCGATTTGGAAATGAAATAATTAGACCAGAAACGATGGACTGCTCGGCTATAGATAAATAACCTCTGGATGCGTACTGACACTTGGAGAAACACGTTACACTGAGTTAATTGGACAGTTCTGCCCTCGTGCTAGCTTCCTTTCGGAACGCAACAACATTTCCTTCTGCTTCCTTCCCTTGTCTCCAGTCTTTTAGGATGCTCAGAATTTTGGGCAATTCAGTTTGGATTTAAACGGACTCCTAAATATCAGACGTTTGCTCCATTGGACATGATGTACTGGCGGAACTGGTTCGCAACGATTTATCACCATAATATAAAAACAGGCCAAGGTGGAAGGTATCGGTCTTGTTTTTCTTTTAAAATAAACATTTTTTGAATGAATAGTTTTGTTTGCAGCAGAAATAGCTGCTAATCCGAAACCTCGGGGGGAAAGCCGCGTGGGCCGCTCTTCTTTGGAAAGGGTCGTGTCTCTTTAAATATGCTCCCAGGAATACTTTGAACATGCATATGGCTATAAAAAAGAGATGAAGCTTCAAGTCGTCCACACAAACAGGCATTTTGAATTATACAGCAGCAGCTTCCTGTATTTTACACTTGCAGAGGGAGGGAAGCTCAGCTGAGTCCAGACGACGGATGGAGGAGCAACAACAAGTTTCCAGCATCTCGGCTTTAATTTGATTTTTTTTTTCACTTCTTCCCTCCGGTGTTGCATCTATTGTTTCTCCTAAGTAAGAATGCTATTTTACATTGCGTGTATGCTGTGGACGTCTTCTGTCATATTTCTGCAGTGCAGGTAAGAGACTATTTTAAGTTGTACTTTCTGCTGTTTGGCCATTTTGATACATTATAAATGCATGACTGTTTTGAAATTATTTTCAAGGTTAGAAATACACGAGAATGTATTACGACATTCCCGGTCGTTATTTGACCAAAGCTCACATCAACATTTTTGTTCCCTTGGTATTGTACGCATTGAATATGATTTAACTTTAAATTGAATGGCAACAATTAACTGACATTTTGGGTTAACGTAAGATGCGGGATTGACAGAATGGAAAAAACAAGCTCGATTTTGAGGTTTTCAAATGTCTGTAGACTCATGTTAACTGCTTACATGGTAAATACTTCTCATCTGAAGTACACTGAGTATTTCACATTTTAAAATGACAAAATGCACGTCTCGTAAAACCGCTTTTCAGCTGAAATGATAGTTGGGACAAACAGCTTAAAGAAATGCTTTCCTGAAGAATTGGTGGTATTTAGATGTTAAATTAAGAAAATAGCATCTCCAGTGAAGACTAAGATCATGATTGTTGTTGGTGGTCTGTACCACCTTGATGCAATGCACTTATTGCAAGTAGCTTTGGGTAAAAGCATCAGCTTAATGGGAATGTGGCTTGTCCCTTGTTGTGGCAGGTCTGTGATCTGTAAGGAGATGAAGCTCCCCAGCCGGGCAGCCAAGCCCCCCTCTCCATCCGACTTCCTGGACAAACTGATGGGACGCACATCTGGCTACGACGCTCGCATCCGACCCAACTTCAAAGGTAACGTGCGCTGCGGTGTGCAGAGGGAGGAGCTCCTCGGGAGGGGCAGGTGGGAGTGGGGGTGGGGGGGAGGGGGGGGAGGAGTGCAATTTGCATAGCGATTTGGGCAGTGAAGAAGCACAAATCCCTCACAGATGGGTCAGAAGGAAGAGGTTCCCGCAGGCCAACAGGTTTTCACGCAGGAGCCTTTTTGTTGTTGTTGTTGTTGTGCGTTGCTGCTGTTGTTATGCTGACCTGTAGCCGTAGACCTCTCTTTCATATTTGTCAGAAAACAAGCACTTACCCCACAGGCCCACCTCAGTCCAACCTTGATCCGAGCAAAGCCAGCAGACTCTCCGACGTTCTCCTGCCTCGGCCTCTCCGGCGTCGTGTTTCATATATTTTTCATTCTTGCTCCACATCTTTGTCAGTTCATACAAGGTAAATCACGGTGCCTTATCTATAAATACAGTAATGTAACTGAAGAAGAATTAATAAATGATCGCCTCTCAGGAAACAAGTGCCTGAAATATTTAAAGTTCCGGTGGTCGACAGACGGACTATCGCAGCGAGAACGTGCCGGAAATGTCACCGCGATTTCAAGGAGATCTCTGATGAGTCTATTCATCAGGACAGAGCATGGCACGTTATGAAGAGAACAAGCACACGTCATTTTGTTCTGCTGTTTTGTGACCCCCCCCCCCCCCTCCCAGAACATCGGTGGTATTTAAGAATCCAGTGTGACTATAATATGTGCCGACAATCTGCCTCTAACAGGTCCTCCAGTCAATGTCACCTGTAACATCTTCATCAACAGCTTCGGGTCCATCACTGAAACTACTATGGTAAGGATGTTCATACAGCAGATTAACAAGTGAACATCTGTCGTGTGTGAAAGGTTTTGACTCAAATTACAGTGTGAGGAAAATGAAATGAGTATCTAATCTAAAAGTGTTGCATGTTGACTGGTTTTAAACAATGTGGTTATAGTTGAACTGAGCTGTTCTTTCACAGAACTGCTTGCAGCATCAGTGATCACCGCACTGTGGCAGTGGCAAGGTTTTAAAATAGTACCTTGTGACGACTTGAATACTTTTTGAGGCATTAGTTTTAGGTGTCTTTAGTATTCAGTTTCCTAATGATATTATTGTTGTTTTGTCACAGTTATCATGTGGTATTATTTCTTTTTACAGAAGTTGAGTATATAACTAAATCATTTTGAGCTGCCAATATGGAATGGTGCAGCTTGAAAAGATATAGTTTGTAATTTAAACTACTTTACATACTGCTGGCTGGGTAGCGTTATCGATTGTATTATTACAACATTTTTACACCACATATACTCAACAATATCAACAATAATATAACAATAGGGCTTTCGCTCGACTTTCAGTCGGCTTAGGCCCTAATTATGCAGGGTAACTAATAACTAAAGCCTTCCAATACATACAGTGATTAAGAAACTAAAGTAAAAGAAAGCAGTTTTATCGGATGCACTGGAGCGCTTGATGCTTCTCCTTCTGTTTGGAAGCACTACTAATGATCCCCAGGCAAACTGTTGTTAGATTATGACTAATTGATGACCATTTTGTAAATTTATTACATAATGTCATCATTTTATCATCCCTCTGTCTCAGTCGAATAATGGATTTCCTTTATTTATGCGGTCTCTGATAAGTGTTAAGGGATGGACATGTTTTTTTTTAGACAGACTCTTTTTCTAAATTACCTCTGGGGCGAGCGATCAAATATTAAATGATGAAATTATAATCATCGTTATCTGTCACACTGGTTTTTCTTTTTTTCTGCTCCTTGCCTGCTGAGATATGCCGCAGTTTCATTTGTGAAAGATCACATCTTTACCAACACAATCATATTGTGTAATTGGTGAAGATGTTTTCCTAATATACAAATGTTTCATCTACTTACTTATGGTTGGTTAATTTGCAGAGCGCTGAGCCCTCAGGGACACCGTACTTCTAAAATCTCATGATTCCTACTGTGGCACAACTGCTACCTGTGGCCGTATATTTTGTTTAAGCCATTCATAACAATTCCAAATGAACTCCAAACTTCAGGACTACCGGCTCAATGTGTTCCTGAGGCAGCAGTGGAATGACCCTCGACTGGCATATAAAGAGTATCCGGATGACTCTCTGGACCTGGACCCGTCCATGCTGGACTCCATCTGGAAACCGGACCTGTTCTTCGCAAATGAAAAGGGAGCAAACTTTCACGAGGTCACAACAGACAACAAACTGCTTCGCATATTCCAAAATGGAAATGTCCTCTACAGCATCAGGTGATTTCCTCTTTTTAAATTACTGGGTTTCTTTCTGAATGAAGCACCAAAATGTACCTCTGTCAGACATTGCAAATCCACTTCCACGGTTTGTCCATTGAACATGAACGTCCAGTTCTATTAGTTGTAGTGTTAACCTCTAAGTATGGACTCTTGCAACGTGTTTGTTTCACTCCAGTTCAGTTCAGTTGCCCTTGTATTGTACAACACCCAATGGAAATAATAACTGCAGGCTATGCAGAATAAGGTCAGAAATGTGGCACTAAAGCTGCAGTGAATTGTAGCGTAATGGTTTAGAATATAAGAAAGATGAGGCAAAGCCCTATTAGCAAATATGTATATAATGAACTAATCGGTTGCTTCTCCTGTCATGAAACCTCACAAGTAACCCTGAATCCAGTGTAACTAATAACTAACTATTCCAGTTATTTAATAACTAGCTCGCCACTGTATTTCTCATTTCTGTGGGATTCTCCACTTTGTTCTTTCTGGAATAAAAAGGAGCAAACTAGCAAAAAAAAAAAAAAAAAAAAAAGCAGTGTCAGTCAGCGACAGATGTGAGTGATGCAGGGATGGCATCCTGTATTTGTGAGCATCTCGCTGGTTACTGAAATACCATTGGATCTTCCCATGAGTCTTTAGTGAGAGGTAGAGTCGCTTGATGTGACCCCTGATGTAGGGTCACATGAGTGAGTGTGCAGGACGGGGTTTAGTACCGGCGGGCTGGCCGGGTCTCCACTCATGAGTTGGTGTTGGAGGGCTTCATTTTATTTACATTCAATACCTCATTCCAGCAGCATTATGGTGTTGCGGTCACTTTTTTTCCAGGCTGACACTCACCCTTTCCTGTCCGATGGATCTGAAAAACTTCCCCATGGACAGCCAGAAGTGTACGATGCAGCTCGAAAGCTGTGAGTGAATCTTTGAAGGCATGTTTGAAAACCCCAGATTCTGTTATGATTCCTTACAGTACGCCTCCTCCGTGTCTTTCCTCTAGTTGGCTACACCATGAATGATCTCATTTTTGAATGGCTGGATGTGGGAGCGGTGCAGGTGGCTGATGATCTGACGCTTCCTCAGTTCGTGCTGAAAGAGGAGAAAGGCCTTGGCTACTGCACCAAGCACTACAACACAGGTGCATTACGCCCTGCCAAGCCACAGCTTTGATAGATGTACGGTCAATAAACTTCTAATAAGACGGTCAGTTTGCACCTGTATCTCATCCTGTGGTTAGGTAAATTCACCTGCATTGAGGTCAAATTCTACCTGGAGCGTCAAATGGGCTACTACCTGATCCAGATGTACATACCGAGCCTGCTCACCGTCATCCTGTCCTGGGTGTCGTTCTGGATCAACATGGATGCGGCTCCGGCCCGAGTGGGACTGGGGATCACCACGGTGCTCACCATGACGACACAGAGCTCCGGCTCCAGGGCCTCCCTGCCCAAGGTAGTTCCCGCTCTGTGACACCTGACAGCAACACATACAAGTCTTTGCATTAAATCATTCTGGGTTGTTTCCTTGATTTGATAGCCCTTCCTAGAACATTTTCCACCAGTCACCACTGACCATGACTACTTCCTGATGTACTAAAATATTTAGGACATACTATATCATATTTTCTAAAACGCTGTCTTCACCTACTATACTTTGAGTAACATTTATATGACATTCTATACGATGATTGCTTGTAAAATGTATTTGCTAGTATTTTTAGGACATAGAGTGCTACAGGGTGCTTTCATTGAATTGAGTAAAGTAGAATGTGACTGTGATATGCTTCTCAACACGGAGTTGGTGATTCCATGTCTCTCATGTCACGGCCTAACGTTGAGTGAGTGGTTTCCTTGATTTGTGTGGCAGGTGTCCTACGTGAAAGCCATAGACATCTGGATGGCCGTGTGTCTCCTCTTCGTGTTTGCGGCACTGCTGGAGTATGCCGCCGTTAATTTTGTCTCCCGGCAGCACAAGGAGTTCTTCAGACTGAGGAAGAAGCTCAAAGAGCAACAGCGGCAGAGAACTGTGAGTGCATCCAACCCACTCAGCTCCCCGAGGCTGCTGTCACCTGCTATTCCCCGAGCCCGGCCATGCACCAGAACCACAACTCTGCTGCTTTTTGCACCCCAGCCGGGAAAGGCGCACAGCGGTGACCTGTAACAAATTCAAGCCATCGTCTAATTCAACTATTGTCAACGTCTCGCTTGCCCACATGTGGGGAGGAGAATGAGGGAGAAAAAGCGAACCGAACCAGCTTTGAATATAAAGTATTTCTTAAATAAAGCGTAGTGACAGTAGATTTTTTTAATAGCTTAAATAAAAAAAACTGCTTTAATCCTTTATAGCTATTTATTCATTCATCAGAAATGATGATGGTGATGGCTTGCGGATAAAGATTTGAAACCCACACACATTCCACACAAGTTTTGCCAGTGTTTCGGTGCAGTCGGCCTGACGGTTAAATTTGGGTGTTGTGTTTTCCTCACCAGCAGGCGGTTGCCGACACTAAGGCGAAAGGAAAAAACATGCCAGGAAACAACGCTCCTCATGGCAACGTAGCGCATCAGTGCACTGCGTGTGCCCGGGTACGTACGGTCTGTCGCCCCGTGCTGCCTGACACCTCGTCACTGCAGGCGGTGGGATTCTCTTTGAGAGCAGATGGTCATTCTGTGCTGTACTTTCCTTCCAGGAGGAGGAGCTGGTGCAGCAGGGTTTACTCTTCCAGAGTTTTGCACTGGCAGCCGAAATTGCACCGGAGATGGATGCAACACCGGTCTTTGCCGATTTACCTCCTGGTTTAGGCTACTATGACATTCGCAGGCGCTTTGTGGATCGGGCCAAAAGGATTGATACCATTGCCCGAGCGGTTTTCCCCATGAGTTTCCTCATGTTTAATGTCCTCTACTGGCTTACCTACAAAGTTCTACGACACGAAGACCTTCTAGCCAAGCTGTGACCGTACGACTGAGGACTTTAAAGACACTGGATACCTTTTTAATTGTTCCTTCTTCATTGAAACATTTAAAGGCTGAGAGTACTCGGCTGTGCTATGAGAGAGGCGCTGTGACTGCATGTCCGGTGCCATTGGGGCATTCCATGACATGGAAGAGTCCATCTGTTTCTTTAAATTTTTTAATACTTCCAAAGAAATACACTTCTTCTCAGTAAGGATGCGTCATGCACCTCACCTCATTGTACAGGACGTGTGCCGTCCGGATCCGCTCGCACTTTTTTGTATGTGCAGTTTCTGTAGTTTCAATCCTCACCACACCTAAAACTTTACATTTTTTTTTATTTTACCGAAGCATTATTGTTTTTAAACGATGCTTCGTAGAGAGCATTGGCTCAATCAGGATTTACACCTTGCAACAGTAGGAACATCCTCTTTCTCTCTGATTCTTAACAGTCAAAAACATTTTTTTTGTTTATCAGGTGGCTGCATAAATCAGAGCTTGAATGCAATTTAATTTTTTCACTTAACAATTCATATTGTTATATATTTCATATCTATAATGAATACTGAAAAAAAATGTTTTCAAATTTTTAGATGTTTCAATTTTATATTTACTACCTCAAGTAAGTCACCATAGATATTTAGATGTGATTATTGTTCTAATATATGTAATGTAATGACATGGAACACACGCTGAAGGTACTACACATTTCAACTAAATTTATCTAAAATATCTGTTGACATCTTTTAGTTTCAAACCGCGGTAACATTAGAACACTCTGGGGACTGCACCATGGGTGTGAAATTGATGTTTAACGAGTCCCAACTAAGTTATCTACAATATGTTGTCTCTGTATCTTTTTTATTTCCTAATTTACAAACAAGTGTGTATGCAAAATTAAAATTAAGTAATACTGTAATTTGAAATAAAGAATGCTGTCATTGTTTATTGTATATATGTAATAACAGCATGGGGTTTACAGCAAAGGATTATCAGCCTTATCTGGGTTCAACCCTCAAGGGACATGGTGGCTCTTCCTAAATCCTTTTTTAGTTTTGGGTAACTGACATAAAAAACATAATGGGATATTGCCCCAGAGACGGATTGGTACATCTTGGAGGATCAACCATGCTATTCATCCTTCCTGCATTGGTAAAGGCACAAGTGAGTTGAATTTGAATGTAACAGAGAATTGGAGGGTGGATGCACTGAAAAGGGTAAACAAATCTACACCCTGTGCCAGACTGTCAGTTTAAGGTTGTCCACAGGATGCCCTGAAGTAGACAAACATGTGATTGTCTTGAAAAATGCCCTCAGAGGCTGTAATAAGTTTCATGTCAGTGTGACCACTGAATGAAACACATCTGCTCATCTTTACTGACTCATCCGGCCTTCTCTCCCGTCAAAAAGGTGGAACCCTATAGGCTACGTAGCATGGCTAATAAGTGCTAAAAGGCTAAAGCAAAGCAATTAACGTCAAATTCAATTCATCATTCAAAAGATTCTTCATCATTCTTGACAATCCCATCATAACCAAGTGAACGCGCCTTGTGTTCCTGCATAACCCCCAGGGTACACTTCTCTGAAACAACCAGTGGGGACAATGCCCCCACTACTACCTCCGCGGTAGTGCGCTCAAGACTTGGCGGGTGGGATTTGAACCCACTGGCGGTGCGCACAGAGGCTTTTGGCACCCTGCACCTACCCCTACACTACCAGTCCTGGTCCCATTTTGGAAGCTTTGATTCTCCTATTTAACCTTGAGCATGTGAGTTAAACCTCAAAAGTCTTTATAAATGCTATTCCCACATCTGGGCTTGAACCCACAACATTCAAATGCAGTGCAGGGGATTATGTCAGCAGCTCTTCCACTGTGCTACTTCACCACACACTAACCAACCCTTTGTTTGTTGTATTTAACCTTGAGATTGCTACTCAAACCTGAAGTAAAGCCAAAGGCTCAAACCCAAGACTGGGCTTGAACCCACAACCTTCAAGTTCAGTGCAGGCTTGTGGCAGCAGCTCTTCCACTGTGCTACTTCACCACACACTAACCAACCCTTTGTTTGTTGTATTTAACCTTGAGATTGCTACTCAAACCTGAAGTAAAGCCAAAGGCTCAAACCCAAGACTGGGCTTGAACCCACAACCTTCAAGTTCAGTGCAGGCTTGTGGCAGCAGCTCTTCCACTGTGCTACTTCACCACACACTAACCAACCCTTTGTTTGTTGTATTTAACCTTGAGATTGCTACTCAAACCTGAAGTAAAGCCAAAGGCTCAAACCCAAGACTGGGCTTGAACCCACAACCTTCAAGTTCAGTGCAGGCTTGTGGCAGCAGCTCTTCCACTGTGCTACTTCACCACACACTAACCAACCCTTTGTTTGTTGTATTTAACCTTGAGATTGCTACTCAAACCTGAAGTAAAGCCAAAGGCTCAAACCCAAGACTGGGCTTGAACCCACAACCTACAGGGTAAGGACAGTAGCTCCTCTGCTCTTGTGCTGCACTACCTCACCATGCACAAATTCAATTATTGTTTCTCGTATTTAACCTTGAGACTGCTACTCAAACCTCAAAACTCTTTCAAAGCAGAAGTGATGCCTGCATTAACGGGCATGAACCCACAACCTCAGACAGCAGGTTGGAGCCTGCAGCCCTACAGTTGTTCCTTTGTGCTATTCAAGCACATGCCTCATTGTGTCCGTTTCTCATATTAGACCTTGGGATTGTTTACTAGACCGCAAAACTGTTTCTAAGTTTACCGTTTGAAGCCCTGACTGCAACCAAACCCTCCTTCTGAGAGAGCAGGTTTGAACTGAGGATCCTCCACACTTCAGCCTTCCTGCTATCTCCCTGCACTGTTCCACCACACACCTGTTGATGCTTTTGAATCCAACCTCAATTCTCATAGATTCTCAGGCTGGAATCCACAACACAACACACTTGTCTGCTGGAATTGGTTGAACAAAAATAAAAATCCATGTGAAAAAAATTACTTCTCACTGTTCTCAGGTCAAATATTTATGCAATTAAAATGTGATTAATTTCGATTTATTAATTACAAAGCCTCTAATTAATTAGATTAATATTTTTAATCGAGTCCCGGCCCTATTTATTTCACTCATTTATTGTGTTCCTTTTCATCGAACACTTTCTATCTCAAGCCACTAGATGCCATTGTTTGTTCTTTTGTCTTTTCGAGCAACATTGCTGACACAAGCCACATAATGTACAGTAGAGCAATAGATAGAGGCTTTGAAAAGCTACATTATCTGCAAAATGTCCGCCAGTGCAAGCGTATAGCTAGGACTCAGTGAGTCAGTTATTAAAGAAACCACTGTGTCTAAAATAGGCATATTAGAGTTTGTCAAAAGAAGTTCACTAAAAGCTTATAGTATGGTGTAATGAAAAAAGGAAATAAATGCAATAGTATTGTACAGTATGTTGAAAATAGCAATAGGGTATTATGTTTAAAAAGGCACAGTATTGTGTGGCAAACAGCCTGATAAGGGACACTATTTTATTTTATTCATAGACAAAGCATGTTAAAGATTATACTATCGAATGAATATAAAGTCCTAGTATAGCATGACAAAATAATTTATTAAGTATTTTTTTTAGTTTGTCAAAAAAGTAACAAATAAAGCTCACCACATCTCCAAATCATGTTTAAAGATTAGAGAACATTTACTGTAATCCTATTGGATTGATAGCAGCACCCAAGCGCCATCTACACACGTCGTTAGCGTGTGAAGAGCGTTAGGATTGTCAAATACTTGACAAATACCTCTAAACATGTAGCATTTCCAAATGACTACAAGGCCAACAAAAAAAACTGTTGCGAAATTGCTTGAATGTTGATGCAATGGTTTATCAATGAAATTGTAAGAGGAAGAATTGTTGGTCTGAATCCATCTTTATATTCCCTCTACTTTGCAAGAGCTGATAAAAGATGACACCCATGTCAAGCATTTGGACGTTTAAGGAGAGCGTGCTGAATGCCGGGAGATTAAATTTTCAACACCGGAAGTCAACGACTTCCAAGGCGGTCGAGCGTGACCAAGTCGCCGACTTCTTGTGTGCAGAAGTGACAGAGCGAATCAAAGGCAAAGACTCATCGTTGAATAATTTATCAAAACATTTTATTTTGTCCAACAACAATACAATATGTCACAGAATAAACACAGAGGGGTTTAAGACAGGTCTGGCTCAGGTTTTCTTCTATGTCTTTTTTTTTTTTAAACAATAAGTGCAGCATAAATCAAATAAGTCAAGAGGAAAAAGAGCATTATCACATCCTTCAAATAATACTAATAATGAGGACAAGACACAAAAAACGAAACCTCAACATTGTTTAAAGTCACATCCCTAAAAGTCTTTGTAAAAGTGTTAAGAATTACAACTACTACTAATGCTCATCATAAAACCACTACTGCCTCACAAGATTATGAATTTCATAAAATGGACAAAAAGCTTTAAAAGATTCTGTATTCATCTGTTAAACACAGTACAAAGACATCATTCTGTTGAAATGGTTTCAAGCACCAACCGGTCGGTTTGAGTTGTATCACAGACTTTTGTATGCTGTTTAATGAGGGGGCATTGAGTCAAGGAGGGGTTTAGCACCAGGAAAAATACACCGCCCCCTGATTGCACTTCCCCTATCCACATGTTATGACCATACTACATTTTTTAAATACCTTGTAGCCCCTTATCAAGTGAAGTAACCTTTGATTTGCAATAAATATGTAAGAAAACCACAATGTACAATATAAATAATGTCACAATTTACAATTTTCTCTTTAATCCAAAATACAGAAACTGACAACAAAAAGAGGTATAAAAGTGGGAAGAAATTCTCGTTGTAGTGGGATACAGGATATTTATAGGGTGTATTATAATGGAGAAACGGCCAAAACAGATGACAGACCGGGGTGGACATATTTGACCATATACAAATTACATTTTTGTTTGAGAATAAAACTACGTAAGTCTTCTAGTGTACCTGAAAACAGTTACTTTATGTACAGTATGTGTGTGCACAGATGAATTAAGGGCATGGCAGAAATGTCAAAATTGCCATATGTGGGGATTTCATTGTAATGTTGATAGTGAGGATCCTCTATTTAAATGTTATTAAATTGGTCGAACTTGGGGTTCAAATGTGTACGTGATACAGTCCAGAGGAAGCAAAGCTTTTCGTTGTACCTTAACCTTGCATTGTGACATATAACACCTAGACGCCAAAAGGTTAGACTATGTAGTCCCTGTTGGGAGAGAGTTGATTGATCTCATGCACGCTGAGTTTTCTCTGGCTCCGTGTGACCTCTCCCGTGACCTCTGTTCTGGTACTAATTCCCACCCCAGTCCCAACAGAATCGGACTTTCTTTTCATTAAAGCGCTGTCTAAATGCCTTTTTTTGTGATGTCTCGTTCATGTGCTCTTCAACAAGTTCAACTGGAAATGTAGCATATTAAACCCCTGGCAGTGCACGGAGCCTCATCACGACGGATGTTTGGGGCACAATCCAAAGTCTGCTTATCTATTTGGCCTTATTGGCTTTTGCATTATAAGATTATGATTGTTTGTCTCTTTGGACATATACAGTATATATAACCCGCTCCCCCCCTCCGAGTCCCTTTATTCTCCATCTATGCACATCACTGTGTAGCTCATAAATTCATTCACAATTTACAATTACGTATTTTCTCTGTCAACACATTTTCTGTGTTTTCAGAAACAAGAACATAGCAACAAAAAGAGGTATAAAACGGATTATTTTCCAATTTCAAAAATAAAAAACGGCACGGTCTGTTGTCTGGGTGTATCATAGAAACCACACTAATGACATTTTATCATTTTTTCAATATACATACTTGATTTCCAACTAAGAAGTAAACCATATTTGTCCTCTAATGAACCCGTATTGTAGAGAAACTGATAAAGGTTTTTGATTTGTTATTTTAAATATGTACAGAAATCATTATATGTGTGTTTAATCCTCTAATTACCTCTCCTATAAATACAGCTTGCAAGGCCAATGTGGTGTACTGATAGGCTGGTAAAACTTTGTAAGTATCTAACGGGAATAAATTAGATTGGAATAGCACCTCAAAGAGTATACAGACAGGAATTACAAATGTCAGAGTTTACCTGAATACCAAAGAAAAACCAAGAGGAACCAATACGATGCCAAATGTGACAATCAGCTACTTCTCCTGTGAAGCGATTCCCCTGCTGGTACAACAGAATCACAGCAAATTCATGGACATATAGAATAACTAGATTGGTATAAAAAAGTTCTACAGAATTTGCATAAAAGTACCTGAATTTAAACACAGAAACGGCTACTTGACGCTTTTGAATCACAGCAGTGTCCGTTGAACATTTAACCTGATTTTCATTGCTAACAGTGCTCACGTTGTTTGTTTTTTTAACATATCTGAAATGCTTTTCATGAAAAGTACCAGTCTAGTCATTCTATTTCAAAACACACGTCCAATCAGCAGCTGGTACGGGGAAGACAGTGAGCTATAGTTGGATTGGCTGAGTATCCATACCTCATTGTGTGATGTAAACAATACTGAGTGAAAGTGGCTGATTCAAAGAGTGTTTGCTGGAATAGACAACATCTGCGCTGCCATCAGAGTTTTGGTTATGGCTGAAAGACACCAGGAAGGAATCCTCACTTTGAAAACGGTGATGGAGCCTGAAGGGGGAAAAAAAATAAGAAAAGAGCTCAGCTGATCACTTCAAAAAGCTGTGTGAGTGTGTGTAAGTTAAGTTATGAATTAGAAACAAAGCTGCAAATATGCACAAAGAAGACACCATAACTTATCATTATTATTATTTCATCATTATAATTATTTTGCTAGATATTTTTTGGCATGTTTGTGTTAATTAGACCTTAAGCGAACTGCTTTGAGCAAACTGGGTCATTTATATATTATTGCCATAAACAAAAGGAAATCAATTTAGGATCTGATGGTCTACTTGGGAAAAGGGTCAACTGTAGTGTTAAGTCAATTAAAATCCTAGATAATGGGGTGAAGCGTTTCACTTTTTCCTTCAGCCTGTGGAAAACGTGTAGCCTCAAACGAGTGATTAGAAAAGTGAGACTGACCAGCGTGAAGTTGTCGTAGGTTCTCATCAGCTCCTCCATTCGGTACTGTTCCAGCACCACGACCCCCCCCAGCGACGGGCTCTTAGCTCGAGCACAGTCCTCACAGTGCACCACGTAGCTCTTCTTACTGCTGTTCTCACTGGTCACAAGCAGGAGATCAAACACCTCCACCTGCATTCACACGCGGTTATGAAACTTGTGAAACAGCTCATATCGCAATTTGAACGCACGCGACGCAACATGTTCCTGCACAGAGCGGACAGCGAGGACAGCGAGGACAGCGAGGACAGGGAGGGACGCAGGGACTCACGTCACACTCGTTGCAGTAGTAGGCCGGCTCGTCCTTCACGCGGCTCTGGTAAGAGATCTTCTTCCCTGCAGCCAACAACTGCTCTCTCAGAATCTGGATGTGCTTGATGGACTGCATCAGGCAGTGTCTGAGGGAGGGAGGGAGGGAGTAAAAGATGTAAACAAACACCCACCCACCAATGGGTAGCGGCGAAGACACGTCTTACTTGATCATCTTGTGGGTGTCCTGGTCGGCGACCTTGATGGTTCGAGCCACGTTCCAAGAAACATGGATCATGGGAACGATCGACTTGACCTTCTTCACGTCGTTCCACTCGTAGCGCTCCAGGGCGAGTTGGTATTGGTACGCTGGGAAGGCAACAAACAAAAATCTTTACGTTCTCATTTGACACAAAGAAAAGACACCTGCATGCCAGCCTTTGGAAGTCAACATCAAATGAGTAAAAAACGAAATAGGAATAGAAAAACAATAGAAAATGTTGCGGTTTTGGTTCCTGCGGCTTACAGTTGAGTGGTCCCACATTCCAGGCGATGTTGTTGCACCAGCCCACAGCCTGGACCCAGTGCACAGTCCCCGCATTGATCCACACCAGGTCTCCGGGCCTCTGAATGAAGCGGTACACCGGAATGTTGGAGCTGTAGAGGTCTTCAAGGACTGGCCACCAGGACCCTGTCAGGTAGTCTACACCATGCCTGAGGGTAACAATTTGCAACGATGCAATTTAGCATAGATACTATAGCTACTCGCTCTCTGTTGAGATGGTGCGTGTGCGCTGGAGTCAGCGTGGCCGTACAGCTTTGTGCTGTCACATGACTAATATTGCGTTCCGGTGCACCAAACGGAATAATAGTCTGGGTTGCTAAAAAGCTAAAAGAATGACTCACTCTTTTTCACCACACGTAATATTGCCTGTTTGACGCTGCCATGGACGGGCTGCTGACTCCACTCTCACTGCTCCTAACCGGCCACAAGTGATCACACAGCCGAGTCTGCTCCCTTTAATTGTTTCTGGCGGTCTGTTTATACGACTATTTGGTTTTTTGAAACGTTTTAAAAAGTAATGTGAGACAAAGCCGAGTCTGCGCGGAATAAAAAGAGAATCTATTGTGTTCCACCCGTCAGCGAAAAAAAATACATCTGATGAACTTTAAAGAGAGAGGGACGGAAGAGGTTGTTTTCCATTGGATCAAACCTTACAGCAGTTAAAGTTGCAGACATATGCCCTTAAACAGCCTCTTCACTCACTTCTCACAGAACTTGTTGATGGCGTCCCAGTAGTGCTCGTGAACAGCGAACCACTCACAGTCACCAGGCCCAATATTGATGTTGACCGAGCAGAAGTTGTTGTTCTCTTGATGACCTAAAGAAAAGCCAACGCTGAATGTGAAATATCAAATCAGCGGTTTACTAAGCTCCGGATTGTGTCGTCAGTCACACACACACACACACACACACACACACACAGACACGCACACACTGACCTGGCGTGCGGCTGCCTGGCACCTTCATGTAGAGCTGGACAGTGTTCATGCCCAGGATGGTATGCCCGACGTGGCTGAGCATGTTGTTGCTGGATTCCACGCGCATGAAAGCGGGCAGCTTAAACAACTCCTGCAGCTGAGGCTTCCACCTGATAAAAACACATGGTGTTAGTGTGAAACAGCAGGTACCCTCAGTGATGTGAACTGTATGACATAATCCCACCTTTTAGGGTCAGAGAGATCAATATTTGTGCCAAATTTAATGATCTTTCCGGCGGTTTTCTGCTCCGAGCTGAAGAAAAGAACAAAGTCTCAGTTTTCTATTAACGCAGTGAACATTGTGAACTCTTTGTTCAGCCTGTTTTGCGCTGACCTGGCGTTGGAAATAACCGGTTGGGCTTTGCTGAAGAAGGTAGAAGGACTGCCTTTGATGTTGACTAATGTCAGAGCAGCCTTTGTAGCGGCTTTTGTTTCTGAAGACTGGGTTTCCTCTCCTTCCTCTTCGTTCTCGCTCTCTTTCTCATCCTGTAACACATCTACATGAGCTTAGCTGACAGGTTGGCCGACAGCTAGAAGCTAGTTAGAACTTTTAGCACAGTTGTTATTCGTCGAAATAATCCAACAGTTTAGGAATCGTGCATTATTTTGTATTGTCGAGTGCTCTTCATGACGCACAACATTTTTGTAAACTATATGCAAGAACATTTGAGGTTTATGCTTATGAGCACTGCTCATTTATCATCACCACCGGTGTCTAGAATCCAGGGGAATATTCTTGGATCTAATCACAGCATCACGACCACCTTTAAAAATACTATGTCCCAATGCAATCTAATCACCAAATACCTTTTACCATTCATTTCATGTTTATGTTTAAACTACTCTCAAACACCCAAAGTCTCCCCCGATTTAAATGATTTTACCAAAGATTGAAAAGAAGACTCATAAGACAACGTATACAACACAAGATAAATAAGAAATCAATACAAGAGGTCTAACGGTGGTGATGTTTAACAGAGGTAGCTGTTGCAGTGACAAATTTTCAAATTTTCCAATTAAAATCATTAAATCAAGAATCTTTAAAAAAGTATTATGGCCCAGTGGCGCCTTTCTGGTTTTTAAATATTAAATTGGGTGAGAGTTCCAAAACAAGCCGGTTTAAATCAATTAACTACAAAATGTTAAACCGTCTGCGTGTGAGTTGGACAGGTGGGAATTGTTCTACCTGCAGGCTCTCTTGGAAGCTCGAGGCCTGGTACTGAGCATATTTATCAATGGTGGTGTGTGAGCGGCTGCTTTCGCAGGGCCACGTCTGCGTGGAACCACTCGAATCCCAGTTCTCGTCAGCGGGCTGCTGAACCTGGGTCCTCACTTCCACTGCATGCTCCGCATTGGCCTCCACCAAAGATTTGGTCGAGAACAGACCAAGGTCTAAAATAGGGAAAGGAAAGAAGAAAACAGGGACATTCGTCAGATAGATATTACTTTATAGCTTTTTTATGATTTAGAACTGTAATTTCTCGAGGCGTCTGTTGAATTCACGGTTATGTAGCATTGGGTGATTTACAAGGAGGTATGAGAGAGAGAGAGAGAGAGAGAGAGAGAGAGAAAAAGGTGTAGAAATGGAAATAAGATCAGCTACTGGATGATTGTAAAACACTAAATGAAATATGCAAACACATTCAAATGAAGATTCCTCTCTCAAAGTGCAGCCTACGAGCGGGCGAGCCATCACATCATGATGTTGAGCATACAAGGTCTGCATCCAAAGATAGATCATAAAGACACTATTGTGACTTAGAGAATATGTAAATGTATGTTGAATCAAAATTCTCACTTGTCTCGAATGTCATGTGTAAAATCCCTTCTTCTGCGTGTGACATAACGCCCAATTTTATGATATGCTGCATGTACATCAGGATGATCATCACCTTCTCTTTCCCTGCATTACAATCCTCATAAAATCATCAACAAGGGCCCTAATCTGTGTCAATGTGTTAAAAAAAAAAAAAAACGTGGCTGATATGAGTGTGGTGGATAAACTTACTCAGGCGGAGGGATCCGGCGAGGCCTCTGATGACAGTAACTGCGTTTTTGGGATCAGTGCAAAACTGAAGCAGAACTGGAGAGAAGGCGTCCCTCTTGCTCTCCAACTGAAGAAGAAACACAGAATAAGTATGAATATTTGGACACGGTGAAGGAAGTAATCAATTTGTTTTGAAGACAAATGAAAAATACTGACAGTAGGTTGGTAACGTGTAGATGTCTTGAAACAAGGTATGATAAGGCAGCTCTCTCTGCTGCTATCGAGAAAACAATCCAAGACATAATTCAAAGATTTATGGTGACGATTTACTCATTTTCTTAGTTCAAATGAGCACAAACCATTTTTGTTGAACCAAAGTTCAGTTGAGTAAACTATACTGTGGCCTGAAGTTTACATGTCTCATACATGCTCACTCATCGTTTCCTTACATTTTGTTGTTTGGGGCCCGTCAATCATAACATCAGCTGGTCTCATCTACCAAACGGCTCAGCAACACACCTGCATTGTTAGCCTGTCTTCTTGGCGCTTTCTCTTTTTAAATGATAGTCTCTTTGCCTTTAGTGCACTCATGTTCCCCCTCATCAGATTCATCCGCCTCTTAACACTCTAATAACTGTCTCTCGTGATTGAAGCAGGCTTACGTCCAATGGGACGCTTTTCACACCGCTGGGGCTTCGCAACGATCAAACAATGGGTGCAGTCGCCATATTGAGGCAGAGCGGTGCGTTGAGTTCAATGCTAACATCAGCAATGATAGGATGCTATATGCAGAGTTTAGAGCATCACAATGCTAACAATGACTATCTGGCACTAAAGGCAAAGTAATAATGATGGAGAATTGTAATAGTTTGGAGAATATTTAGTCATAAAGTGTTGCAAAAATACATTTTTGGCAGTAAATGAAAGACTTCCTCCTGAGGGGAACGTGTCTGCACAAAAGGGTATGCCAACCCATTGGATAGCTGTCAAGGTAAATCTGCAGACCGGCCGGCCAACCCGCAGACGCCGCTGACATTGCCATCCATAGAACCGTGCCTCTAGCACGGCTGAAACACGGCGTTCCCATTTCCCACACTTGACGATGCCACTTGATGAGCCGCTTCGCATCAGAGTGTCCTAATGTGCGGGGGACTCACGTAGATGCTTGGTGTAGGAGGGTTGAGCTTCGCTCGAGGAATGATGGCCATTGTGGCAATGTTAGGTTTGACAGAGAAGGCGGGAAGGAGGAAAGACTCCTTGAACTTCCCCTTCACCCTCGTCCCCCTGGAAAAAATATCACAGGGCAATACTAAATTCATCAAGAGTAACAGTATATGGATATATATATATATATATATATATATATAGGGAATGCCAAATTTAGGAGAATCGCTGTCACAGAACTCACTTGCAGGCTCGGACCACTTCAGCGCCCGTGTTCCCGATGCAGATCTTGGAGAGTGGGATTCTTTGCTCCTCCAACTCCGATATGTTGAATGTTTGTCTTCCAGCGCTTTCCACCTTAATCAAGAGGATCCGTAGCTCCTTAGTGAAGCCCATGGACAACGCTTTCAGCTTCATGGGGTCGACTGGACCTACTGAACAGGGAGGTTTACTCGCTGTTGTGGTCGGGCCTGCTTTGGAGGTATTGGTTGTTTCAGTCGAGCTGGGGCTCTTGTTATGTGTTTTTCCAGGAGCTGAGGAGATCTCATTTTCCAACTCTTCCTTCTTCTCAGTCACGATCTTTACATTTGCGTCCTTGTCCAATTTTTCTTCATGGATGTGTTCGCCCTCCAGGGTTGTTTTTTTCCGACCCTTCTTACTATTTTTGAACGGCTTGGGTGACTTTCTGGAGACGGACGATTCTCTTTCTCCCAAATTCCGGATCTCTTTCACTTTGTTTTTAGAACAGAGGTTGCTGCTCTCCTCCGTCTTGATCTTGATCTTGATCTCTCCTTCACTCCCCCCGTCGTTGACCTTTTGTTTTTTCTTTCGGTCCGCGTATTCGCTCTGTCTCTCTTCACCGCGTACCCTCTCCTCCTTGGTGGAGAGAGTGATGAGGCCGGTGAAAGAAGCTGTATGCGTTGTGGTCAGTCTCAGCTTTGCACTCAGCGATCCATCCAGAAGAGAGGACTCTTTTCGCTCCGGGACAATCTCCATGTCCTTCTCCTGTTTACTCTCTTTCCTGATGATCTTGATTTCTTCCTGCAGCTCCTGCACCGGGGCGTCCGCCACACGCTTCCTCCCACTGTGGTTTCTCAAAAATGTGGAGGTAGAGTGAGTCGGTGACTGCTGACTGGATGCGGACGATGCCGTTAGGTCGGACTGTGGGGAGAAATCCGGATGCTCGTGGATGATCTCTGGCCCCAGTTCAAGAGAAGAGGAGTACTTCACTCCTCCCGTGGAGCAGGGAGGAGATCCCCCAAATGGACCGCCTCGAGATGTGACCCTGTGCCCTCCGAGAAAGGTGGCCAGGCTCTTGAAGACATCATCCAAACCGGTTTCGTGGTGGCGAAGTTCACGCAGAAGAGAGCCAGAGGTTTCCCTGCAGCTGTCCGCCTCTTCTTCCTTTTCTTTGTCCGCAACCTGCTCCGATGCACAAGGCAGATGGCCGAGTTCAGACACGCCGCCGTGGGAATAATCAGCCTTATCCTTATTCACGTCGTCAGTGCTCTCGCTGTCAACGGGAGGGGGAGAGAAGCACTGGGTGGGGCTGGGCTGGAGGACGGGTCTGCTCAACACTCCCTTCCCCAGCTCCTCTTCATCTTCTCCCAGAGTGGATACTGGAGAGCCCTGCCAGCTGAGAACGGGAGGAGTGTTGGCGAGGTCGTCTCCCGCTTCCCTCGCGCTTCCCACAGGCTGTAGGTCCGGAGCGCCGAGAGCCCCTCCCTGGCCACCTTCTTTGCCATGAACGGGCTGCTGTACGGTGACGGCACACGCTGTGCTGAGAGGCGCTAATGCTTTAAGTAAAAGGGACGGCAGTGTGTCGGCGGGCTTTGCCTCTGCTCGCCCTTCTGATGGCGATGGGGCGGCAGCGGGCCTCTTGCCGGACTGGTTGGGGCATTTCTTCCTGGGAAGAGACCCAAGTTTTAGTTGTTCCTTGAAAGGGAGTTTTGGGGGACAGCTCTTCTTCTTGGGTATTTGGGGATTTTCACATTTTGACAGTGGCTGCTGTAAAGGAGAGTTTGTGGATGGCTCGTGTGTCCTCTCTGCGTGTTCCCTCCTCTGCCTGTGCTTGGGTGGTAACTCGCCTTGATATTCTGGGGAAAGCGTTGAAATCTCCATTTTATGTATTTTGGCTTCGCCTGAAGATCTGAAAGTAGAGCTGGAGGTAAACAATTCATTTTCTATGACCTTAGATTTCAAGCCGAGCTTTCTTTCCCTCCTTGCTGCTTTATCCCTCTTCCTTTTGCTCTCTGCCAACCTTTTTTCCTCTTTTTTCTTATGCCGCTTCCTCTCTTCACCCTTTTGGTTTGTCTTCCTCTGCTTTTTTACCAGCTTCTCTGTTTTTGTCAGTTCTTTGAACTCCCTTTCCGGCTCTATTGCTCTTGATTGGCTGTGCGGGGACTGTCGTGAGCAGGGGGGCTGCAGGGTCTTCCTATATTTGACCTCTGAAAACTTGGATTTTAGACCAGCGTGAGATGTGAGAGACGTTGTAGATGTCAGGCTAGGTCTCTGGTTGTAATTTGGGCTTCCCTGGAGGTCCTGCTGCCCACTGAGGCCAGGGATGAACTGATGACTGATCGGTGGGTCTTTTCTGCTACTGGCCACTGTGTATGAAGAGGAACTGGGAGAAGCGTGTGGACTGCTGGCAGAAGAACCTCCATCTTTAGGGCTAAAGAGGAGGGATGAATAGGAAGGAGAGTCTGCACCAGAAGACTTGCAGAGGGCTGGATCCCTCTGATGAGTGCGCTGAGGTTCCTGCAAAAAACCACATCTGTTTAGACATTTGTTCAAACGATAGAACACTCAATTACATAGATTCCATTAAAAGATGCCGTTTTCAATGCAGTAATATGCATTTTCTTTTTCTTATTAAAATATTACATACTGGGGTTGGAGTTTTGGAATTGCACAAATTGTGATTGTGATGTGTGACGATTCCAGTCCCAATAGCATCAATCACTTTGTTTTTAGACCATGTTTTAATACTAGACCTCATTTCTATGGCGCTTCCATGGTCTTAGTTTTTTAATGTAGCACGTTTTAATGATACTAAAGATCTTTGATCTCAGATTTTTGTAAAAAAAACGCATTGCTGTGCTGTGTCTCAAATGTATCGCCAGCTTCCCAGCCTTCTGATGTTGGACATTACTTGTATTTGACCTATATACTGTTGACCAGCTGTCTCACCCTAGAGATCACCTTTCTCTCCTAACAGACATAAATGGGACTATGGCAGGAATGTATGAAGTAGAAGAAGTTAATGATATCATTAAGAGAAACTTGACTGGTGACATACACACACACACTCTACATATCCACCCGTTGTGTGTTCCTACTATTTGAACATTTATTTCTTACTGTGCTTTGTTTGTGTGGATGGCTCCGTGAATCCTTTTCCCCAAAAGGGTGGGGCGGCATGTCGTGCGATGGGGCTCTGGGGTGGGCCGTGTGTCGTGGATAGTAGCGGTGATGGTTTGGGCTGTAAGGCACACGGGTGTGGTCTGCTGGTGATGATGCGATTCTCTGGTCGACCTTCCCCCTGCTTCCGTGTTGGGGTGGTCTGCTGCCACAGCCCTGTTTCGGAGCCGCTAGGTGACTGTTACTTAAGCCGTGTCCTCCAGCTCGCAGTTTAGAGGTTTCCTGCGAAAAACAAAAAAAACAATAACAGTGATGTTTGCTCGGATTGATCTTTTAGGAATCATTTGCGGACTCTGAAAGCTGACCTGTTGCTGTGTTGTTGAGGTCCTGTGGTCATAGTGGTGGCAATGACCCGACCTTTCGTTAGGGGGCTTCCAGTTGTCCGGGTTGGAGCGGTGGTGGCGCGGTGGTGATGAAGCGTGGACAGGTGGAGACAAATGTCTTGTTCCAGGATGAGATGGCTAAGAAGGGAAGACACAAAATAATACCCAAAGGAATCTGTTTCCAATGGGTGGTGCTATTGCACAGGATTAAAAGCGAGTCCATTTAACAAAAGAATCAATGCCAACAAACTCCACCTGATCGGGGCCAAGGTCCCTTCTCCTCTTGGAGGAACATTCGTCCCTCGGGGATACAGGGTGCTGTGCAGGGGAACTGTGGTGGTGCAGATGGTCTCGCCGCTGGTGGAGGGCGGGCCGTTTCCATGGTCCCGGTCTGTCGTTTACAATCCTGCCGGAAAAGTTCCTCCTGCAGTCTGAAGGGGCCCATCTCTCTGGCGGGGACTGGAGTTCTATGTTGGTGCGATGCAGGCGAGACCCCCCATGCTAAAAATGTATAAGAGAAACAGAACATAATATATGACGACAGGCGTAGAAGTAATATCGTCAACTCTTTAAAGGTAATGTTGTAGTGGAACTGCAGGTCTCACCAAAGAGTTGCCGGCAATGTTGTCCCAGTTTGCGTAGCGCTCTCCCGGCCCTGTAGGGTAGCCGCTGGGGGGGGCGCCTCTGTTGTGGAATGAGCGAGTGGAGTTCTGATGCCAGTTCTGAGCCTCAAATGACTCTTTTCCATCCCAGAGACGAAGAGGCTGCCTGTGCCCCGTTCTCTCCCCCCTGAGCAAAAGACCCAATGCACTAAGCAACACATGTCATGACACAGCTCCAAAATGACTACTACTAGCAGTAGTAGTAGTAGTAGTAGTACTAGTAGTAATAGTAGTAGCAGTAGTAGCGAAAGTTGAATTTCCAAATGGTTTCAGTGAAATGACAGAACTTGCTCTATCATGAGTTACTCACCTGTTATAAAGACGACTTGATGGTGGACTATGTGCTTGATTGCGCCCTCCATGGCACCTGTAGTGGCAAAAAAATCACTAAAAAATTGACACTCCCAAGAAAATAATTTAGGGTTAAAAATATTAATAAACGCATCATGGAATGAATGGGGAAATTAATTATCTAGAAAATAACTTCTAGTTAAAGGATCATGTTTGTGATATAGGATTTACAATCACATATATGTACCGGTATGTATATATATATATATATATATATAATATATATATATATATATATATATATATATATATATATATATATATATATATATATATATATATATATATATATATGGAAAAAAAATACAAAATACCAGTAAGTGTCTATAGTGCTGTATTTATGTCATGCGATTTTCAGAGTCACAATTGTTACAAATGCTGATTGTGAATTTGTTGCCAAACAGCAACAGACATAATCATATTCATTCAGTCACCTTCGACTGCTGCAGCTGAGAAGCTAGATTAAAGCTTCACACAGCTGCAGCTGAAGAAGTTATAGTTTCATTCACTAGAGTCGTGCTTATCTAAACCGCAGATGGGCTCCTGCTTCCAGCTTTTTTTCATGAATATGCCCATCCCAACTTCAGATAATCAGTCCGTCCCACAAAGTGGTGCTTATCTTGAAAACAAAAACTGGAGTCCCACCTGCTTATATGACCCTTGTGCCAAACTGCCACTATCCACTCCGAATGAGTTTACACGATCCTCAGGATGTTGTTTATCTTTTCCAAACTCACTCTGTGTCAATGGCCCTTACATTGTATCTGTAGTCTTAACGGTTCCAGCCACCAACCTTTCACTCCTGCGAAGCTTGCTGCAGTCTAATTTAGAGTCAAATAATCAATGAGGAATCTCTGTCCAGTACAGTAGTAGCACAATACTAAAGCGCCATATGATAGAGGTGCACTTGCGAATGGACTAGTACCATTTCTTTAAGAATCAAAAGGTGAAGTGCTGCGATGGTGCTGCTGACCTTTCCGTTTGGCTCCATGGAGCCCATTGTCCTCTGTTTGGTCCTCCAGCTGGATAGGAGTCCCATGTGTCACGGCCAGAGTACAGCTCTGCGGGGTGATACATGCAGCCTGAAACACAGATCATGTTTAATGCGTACAGTGTTCATATGTAAATAAACTAATGAAAACATCAATAAAAATATGATATCTCATTTGAAGAACGTCCGGCTAAATAAGCAACTTCAACAAATTAGATAGTAGCTTATGCAACAGCAATGCCCACCACTTTACACCGAAGCTTTAGTACCACGATGCTTATCCAGAAGACTGCTAGGCTCACCGATTCGTTAATTGAAAAGGCCCACAGGAAGGGCCCTGTAATCAGGTAATGTCAAATCCAATTACAGCAGCAGGTGAACACTCACAATACGCACTACACGCAGCGACTCACGCATGGATACATTCTGGGGTTTGATACCGTTTTGGCAGTGATTTTCAGCATCTTCCTCCTCTATTAACTGCCTTTCTCACGAACAATACAGTCAACAACAATCGATAGGTGCTTTAATCAACATTGGGTTTCCATCAAGTAATAAAGTGGTGCACAAAGCACATTTTTGCATGTAAAAAGCAACACACACACACACCAAACCCACAACCAAAGTACTGAGACAGAGACAAATGTTACCAGTCTTGGTCTGTGTTTGGGAGGCCCTCCACTTCAGACCAAAAGAGAGAGAAAGAAGAGAGAGAAACATGAATGTTGGCAAAAACATTACTTTTGTTCTGGCTCATCCTTGTGGGTCTGTGATTTACATCTAGACCATGTGCCATGGATCTCTGGTGCATGCGATATCATCAAGCTGCATTTCCTGCTGCACTGTACTGTATGTGTTCAGCAGTCATATCATCAGTCAGCCAGAGCTGCTTTGTGCATTCAGCTCTTTCTAATCAATGCTACCCAGCAGCCACACCAGCCAGTGGTTAACAGAAAAAAAAGACATGGCACTAAAAAAAAGGGCTGTGGCAACCTCACTTTAAGAGCAGACAACCAAAAACGGCTGGAGAATTTCTTATTTGACAGGACTGGTGGTGAATGTGTCTCCCATCTTCCATCCTGTCTCACAGTTCATCTTCAGCTGCTAGTTCATTGGGGTTATGCATCTTCCTGTCGTTGGCTTAAATTATAGAAACTCAACAAAGCACAGTCTTGGTGTATTAAAGCACCGGGTCAGGTGTTCGCCTGGTTGTGTCTCTGCAGAATTTCGAGTTGTTAACTAATTGTATTGTCACATTTTATTTTCCTTCCTTACCCTGCCTGATGTGCATTTTTTTCCTTTTTATTGTTACTTTCTCCCCATTTGTTGGAAATGAAATTGTTGAGTGAGGTCACTTATTTGACCATGTACAGGAATGATGTCCTACCGTTTCTCTTTGCTGCTGCCAAACATTCAGTAACCTATTTCCTCTTGAAATTAGCTGACCTTGTAAGGATCAACTTTGCATGCTGAAGAGAGCTTTACTGTATTGCTGATAGGTTGCACCTCTATATGCATTCATTTCCTAAATCTATTTATAAATACCATGATGATATATGTTGTTTAACAATTGAACCCTTCCGCTGTGGTACATTTGTTCTATAAATGTTTTCTTGATTTTTGCAGATGTAAAAAAAAAACCTTTTCCTACCAGTTGCTAGAGCAACTGAAGCCAGACGGTACTTTACACTGAGGCTTTAGGCATTTTAAAGTCAACTGCATTTACATTTATTCTTGGAGTGCAAAGGAGGATACACGGAAGGCAATTTCTCTACAGACAACGTCTAACGGCTGCATGCATTCATCCTCTGCGCTGTGAGCCATCGGTTGCTACACAAAGCTGTGCGCCGTGAATGTCCGGTAGCATCCACTCAAAAACCTCACATCCCCGCCTGTTCCAGAAAATTCAGCTTCACAGAGACCAGCTTTCCTGAGCTTCTGTGATTCTCTCGCTAACGCTAAAACAATCGAACACTAAGAAGCTTCTGATCTCGGGCTTGCACTTTATACTCAGACCTGCCCATTTGTGTCCCGGAATGTCAAGTTATGCCAATGTCACGTCGACTCTCATTGCATGCTTCCCTCATGCAAACATATTGTAGACTGATTCGCCATTACACTTTTTAGTTGCAACCAGCCTCCTGTTGGTAGTTGAGCAACAATACACATGCCGTAAAACATGTACTGTAGACCCTTCCTGTTGCACACAGGGACACCAAGGCGGTGGAGAGTTGTAGGGGGAGCTGTCAGTCGGCAGCAGCAGCTTGAATTTAATTCTGCACAACAATGCATCTGGGCCTCCAATATCAAACCCATCTGCGCAGGGTTAAATCCAGACATCTGGAATCCAGCTCTGCGGCCAAATTATGTCACGTGCAAAAGGGGTTAAGTTGCTGTTGGGTGAACCCGCTGCTTCGCAGTGAGATACGTTTAAGAAAAGAATGTGCAATGCAAACACTGCAGTATAAGAGGGGGTTGGGTTCCTGACTGGTATAATGAACTAAATGAGCACAAATGATGCTGTACCAATTCATTCTTACATTTGTCATGCCTGTGGGTGGTATTAGTTGCAACTATTAGGTTCGACTTGCTGTCTACACCCCTCAGTCTCACTCTCCTTTAGTCACCAAGGAAACCCTGGTCATCTGTCTAAAACCAAAGAGGGGTATCCATGCACCCTTTAATGTCTCTGCCAAAAGAAACATGTGACTGTATAACTACTGTATTTCTGACGTAATAGTGCATCTGTTTGTGTCCATGCAGCCCCGTAACCCATCTCACCTCACAAAGGGCACTGGGAGGAAAAGGGGGGAGACACACTTCGTTCCGGATCCGAGGATGCCGTCGGTCAAGATTAGCGAGGCAGCGGACCCCGTGCAGACCTGGACCCCTTTAGAGAGACACGCTCATCCTCCGCGACTTGGCTAACACACACAGACACACATCGTAGAGGGAGTGAGGAAATACCACAGTTAGTTGGTGCACAAGATGACATGATGCACAAGATAGAAAGGTTTTATTGTCTCAAATCAAGGGCAGTATCTCGCACTCCATCTCTCAAGTCCCACTGCCATTCCCTTCCATTCCCTCCTTGCCTCTCGTTTCCTCCAGCACTCGCTTTCACACACATTTGCCTGTTGTAAGCCATACCCACTCTAGACAAAGGAAGAGGATGAAATGAGATGGAAGTATGGGTGGGAGAGGATGGACGGGCCAGGAGCCTCTGACAGGCTTTCTTGGCTCCTGTCTTTCATGTTATGGCCCTTGCCCTTTGCTATCTTCACTGTGTGTTTCAACAAGGCACCTTTTCTTCCTTGATACCCAATATCCCTGCTGCCTCCT
Source organism: Pungitius pungitius (assembly GCF_949316345.1). Lineage (NCBI taxonomy): Eukaryota > Metazoa > Chordata > Actinopteri > Perciformes > Gasterosteidae > Pungitius > Pungitius pungitius. The sequence continues at coordinate 7,903,643 of NC_084915.1, read as the reverse complement.
TTCTCTTTTAGGCTATGTGTACGGCTCTGCCTATGCCTCACCCTCCCTTTTCTCCGCACGCTGGGTCCCTGTATCCCTGGCAACCGATGATATCATTTAGTCCAGAGCTGGGAGCAAGGCCCCCGAAGCAAGGAGGGGAGTGTTTGTGTGCGAGTGTGATTTTGACATAGGGAGCGAGGGGTGGGGGGTACGGGAAGGAGGTGGAGTTGTTTATTGGATTCAATACTTCCACATTTCTCCTTTCTTTTCTACGTGAAGACGTCTGCGACCATTTCACAGCCGCTCTGTCAGCGGAAAGAGACACGTTCATTGTTTAGTGAAGAGCTGCCACGGCTCCCCGATTCGTCCACTCATTTGGACGAGCCGACAGTCAGAGCCATTCTAGCATACCCCACACTGCTCAGAGCGGCTTGCTAGTCGCAACGAACCACTGCAGATGTGCACCTCTCGCTGTGACTTCCCGTGTGCATGTGTGTAAGTGGTAAGGATACTGATCCTATACCATAAAAGGAAGGGATGGGGTGCAGCAGAGCGGGCCTGTCTCTGGTGGCTCCTTGGCTAGCTAACGCGAGAAGCAGTGATAAGGGGGGCGTGGGGGGGCAGATGGAGCCGAAGCAGACACATAGACTGGACAGACAACCCCCCCTGCGTGTGATTTTATTGGCCTCAGCACCGAAATAGCGTCACGATCACAGACACGGCGTACAGTATGAGAAGAATATCAATCACATTTCTAAAAATAACCTCCCCGCAGCCCCGATTCCCCTCGGCTCTATCCCCCTCTCCCCCCTCTGAAATAGCAGCTTCTCCCGGTGTATGCTCCATAAAGCACAGCCCTCTGAGGGGTACTGGAATGTACCAAGGCAAGGTCAAGAACTAGAAAGAGGGGTGTCTTCTGCAAACAATGCCAAATGAACAGCTTTTATTTTTGTGAACAAAGACTGTGAGGCAGGTTAACAGGTTTGCGGAAGGCACTGGATGCACGTGTGTGTGTGTGTATGTGTGTGTGTGTGTGTGTGGCAGCTGGCTTGTGTGGTGAATAGTAGAGTCACATGTCCAGGCTAGTTGGTTACCTAAACTGGTGCATCAGCTGGAGGCATAGTTAAAAGCTGCCACACACAATCCATTCCATTAGAAAACAGTTTAAAAAGTAAACAAGTGGAAGTCAATGGTGAACAGAGCCAAGCTAAATGCTGTCGGAGTGAGACGTGTTTATCAGACGGAGACCAACGCTCACTGGAGCCAAATACTTATGTGACACAGTTTAAACATGATTTCAGACAAAGCACTTGGTAGCTTCTTACTACTGTACGCCTCCCGCACACACACACACACACACACACACACACACACACACACACACACACACACACACACACACACACACACACACACACACACACACCGGCAGATATTCAACAGTTAAACGTTCCACGGAGCACAAACGTGACCGCATCGCAGGTGTAAACCGCGACAGTTCCCCCTCAAATTCATCATTTCACAATTCTGCTCCAGCTCCCCGTGTCTGCACGTGAGCACCATATGTGTGCGTGCGCGTGTGCGTGTGTCTCTGTGTGAGCTTCATGCATGAACGTGCAGCACTGTCTGTCGACACACACACACATACACACACACACACACACACACACACACACACACACACACACACACGCACACACACACACACACACTGCAATATGTTCTGCCAAGACAGATCGTTGAGGGAAAACGGCACACATTAGATAGAGAACTGTAGACACCCAGAGGAGGATATACACACAAATACACGCGCACGCCCCATCCGCACAGGTACATGTGGTACAAGCAGTGTATTTACATTCAGACAAATGCAAACAGCACATGAAGCTACTCCTCTGCAATGCCTCCTTTTACCTTTTGTGTGTGTGTGTGTGTGCGCGCCTTCGTTCTCTCTGGTCCACGAGCCCCTCTGCTCCCCTTTTACTCCCTTTCAACTCCTCTCGCCACCTTGTCTCACCCGATCCTCTCCTCTCGTCTTCTTTCTCCCCCCTCTCCTCTCCTCTCCTCTACACCTCTTCCTGTTTCCCCTGTACTCTCCGATGCTCGCAGTCTCCGTGCACACCGATCCATCTACGGAGACCGAGGGGGCGGGCCCACGAGCTGCCAATCACACGCTGCGAGCCAATGAGATGGGAGAGAATCTGTAATCTGACATTTTTGCAGCGAGCTGCTGGTGGAGGGGGCATCAGCAGACAGAGGCATGGAGGGGGTATTTATTTCTCTCTCTTCCGCTGTGTGTGTGTGTGTGTGAGAGAGAGAGAGTGAGAGAGAGATAGAGTTGGAACATGGCCAGTAGCCTACTGTAAAGGATACAGCACATTTTTATTTATTTTTTTCTGTTAAAAAATGTTCTTCTGAAGCTCTTATTTTTTTCACCTTCCTGAAAATCCCAACAGAAGAGCACACGTAATGTCTTAATCAAAGGGTCGAGTGCTCGTGGAATGAAATATGAAGCGCATTGTGTGTTGATAAAGGTCCCCCCCCCCCCCGGGCTCATGGTGGAGCCGTGCAACCAGGTTTCTTTTGTGGGGGAAGTGGGAAGAGAAGCGGAGTGAAAATGGGGACGGACGTGCGACGAGAGCAGGCTGAGCTCTAGTGTCAAATGAACTAACTAACCGTGGGGGGGAGATGAGGGGCGGAGCCACGGATCCGGCTTCACGGGTCTCTACACGGATACACGATGCTAATGCTAGCACCCGGCAGCTGTGCTCCGGTGAGAGACGGAGAACCGAGGAGGAGACACCCGAGTGGGAGAGTGAAATGGTGGAAGCAAGCAACACGCGAACAGCTCTTTTCTTTACCTCTCAAGTGCCCTAGCAACAGCGCCCGGTGAGCCCAAATTCTATTGGCCCATGCGCCAGCCCATGTGGGCATCTGGACCAATCGGAGGACTTTGGTGCAGAAGTAAGAGGGGAAAGCTTCATCTGCTGAGCTGAGCCCTCTGGTGACTGACTGAGGGTCTGTCTCAATCGTTCCTAACAAAAACCAAACACCCCTCATATAATACAATAAATGTTTTACAATGTCACCCATACCCTAAATAAATCATTATGCATGCCATAGCAATACTAATGAACGGTTTGTAATTAAACATTTCCACCAATTGAACTGTAAATAACAAATGTGTTCAGATGTTTTTCCAACAGTTTGATTAACTGACAATCCAATGGTAAACTGGATGACATGCAATAAAAACAAAGGGGAAAAAAGGCATTAGAAGGGACAAAGATGATAGCTTCGTCTAAATTCTAAAACTAATCATTAAATGATTCATGTACCACCAACAAGCATACTTGTATCATAGAATATCAAACGTGAAATACATTCATTGACATATCATCATAACCTTTTTAACACAATACTGTATAACCCCCAAATTACAACCTAATATCTGCCCGTCAACAAGCACAAAACCTTTCAATTGCCATTGTGGTGTTTGTTACACTTTTCAGACCTATAAAATGAAGCTGTGTTGATCGATTTAAAAAAAATAAGTTTTAATTCTAGTTTATATGCATAAATGCATTTGATCATGGAGCAAGCCTGCACCGCTTGTAAGTGGGCATAATATAGTATTGCATGATGATATACTGTTTCATGATTGCGTAGAACACAAAGTTGACCCGACAATAATGTTTAGATGGAGTGGGAAGGTGTTTAAAAGCAAAATAGGTGAACAAATTGAAAATAATATCATCACATTAAATGGTCACACTGCAGTATCAACATTCGTTTGAATTACTGTGTGACTCCCTGTATCAGAATGAATCAATAATAAAAGGAGTTGTCTCTCAACAGATCTGTACATTCATACGTCTCTAATATGCCTATTTCCGGTCAGCCTTTTAGCTGAAATGCATTATATTTGACTCCCACTGACCATTGATTACCCCGTATATCTGCCCCCATCTTAATGACCAACATAATTGACGGATTTCCTTTCCAAAAAACTGTTCACCTTTAACAACCCAGAAGCTAAACACTCTCCCACCTCAGCTGATGATGAGGCAGCAGAGGGCAGCCGAGCTCGGTCGGGACTCTGAATTTCTAATTTGAATGGGTTAAAATGCTAACAGCTGAGAAATGTCTGTTCACATAACTGCATCACCAGCCCCTGCTACATAAGTTATGATTGTCATAACTCGGGATTAGATCAGAGAGGCAAGCTGGTCCCCCGATGAATGACCACACACAGTCACTCAAATTGACTTATTAGGGCAGTGAAGGATTGTTGCTGCAGCTAATCCGACAAACACTCGTCATTTGCATAAAACCGGCTTGAGAAGAGGCCAGTAGCTTTAGTCGAGCACCAGATACTCCAGCCATCGATGTGCATCACATTGTATTCTCTTTTTGCTTGTTATTACTTGTACTACTTCCGTGTTGGCTACTCCACACTCCTTTCACTGAATGAAAGAAGATGATCCTCCTTAGGGCCACTGACAGGACACGGGGGTTAATGAGTGGGTCAATTCGGCGACCCTCCTTTTATGGGATGGTGGACGCAAACACTACATGGCATAGCCTTTAATGGAGTGATTAAAAACATGCACGTGTCCCTTGCAATGCCGCAGTTAAATAACGAACATAATGTGTCCAAGCAGGAAGATGATTTCAGATGGATCACTTGCTCTGAACACAGTAAGCTGCCAGAATAACTCAAGCAAATGTTTTAGCAGAACATTGAACCATTTGCAATTAAATGCTGGTTCTTCCTCATGGCAGATCGAGTTTCTTCTGCTTCTACGGAGTTCTGGGTTATCTAAAAAAAGAATTATTGCTTTTGAACTGGTACGCTCTTGGTCGCTGTTAAACTTCCATGCTTTATCTCCATCTCTTACGCTCAGTTGCATAGTAGCTCTAAAACAAACCGGTCACTGAAGGCCTTTTGTTCATCACTGAGACAGATTAGAGACTTTTGCATTTTACCATGCCGTTGATTGCACGTCCATGAATGGCCTTTTTCAATGTCATCACCTAGCTCTTTGAGAGTGAATTGTACTTGCACGGCCAAAATGTTTTTTACAATGCAAAGTCATTTTGGCTGGTAGTTTTGGAAATGACGTGTTTGTTTCAAATCCGGCCTTCACAATGTGTTCACAACAGGTGTGCTGGCTTTGAATTTCTAGATGTACTATAAATGTGAAATAATGACAAACTGTAAAACTGTGACATTTAATACACCCCAATCAATTATCCAGTAACCTGGCGGCTCAACATTTGATCGCACCTGAATAAAATGTAATGGCTATCTCAAAGGTGAGAGCAAAACCTCATTAAGGACTTATAGAGACAATCCTTTCATTGAGTTTAAATGCCCATGGAGAGGATGGACTTAACCTGAATGGATCCATGGGTCTGTTACAGTAGCTTTACTTTCAAAAAGAGCAGGCAGAATAATATTGAAATTGTTGGTCAGAGCGAGGAACTGCACACCCACACCCACTTTCTCTACTAGCTTTGCATATCTGATTGGCCATAACCATAACTCCATATGCTCTGGGTCATTCCTTTCCAGATGCCCCAGCAGGTGCGACTGAGGAGACGTTTTTCGCCATGAACATGTTACCGCCATCAGCTTTTGTTCCCTTGCTGGCTTGTCTTTTGCCTCTGATGTCGGCAACCGTTGTTCAAGATTTTAATCACATCGAGCGGTGCAAGGACTCCCTGTATATGGGGACACCGCCGCGGGGGTTCACTGACACCAAGCTGAAGAGGATCTGTCAGAGGTACATGGACCGACCTCGCTTTGTGACCCTGTACGACCCCCAGAAGAGGATTCCAGTTTACTCCGCTTATACCTTCAAGAAGACAGAAGGAGACAGACGGGTGGACTACCCTTGGATGTTCGAGCCCCAGGTCAGATACTTGTCTTTGAATGATAGTTCAAGTTTGCGTTTGAAAACCCTCTCCAAAATAAATCACTATCTTACTGTTTATCCCAAGAGCCCAAAGAGAACTCCATGTGTTGTAGCGCGTCATTAAAGTGTGTCTAGGTCCAAGTCTGTGCTCTGTGTCTTTCAAGCTGGCAGAGGTCGATGGTAACGGAAACATGCAGCCCTTCCCCACCGGCTACCTGCACATGAAGTTTGAGGACAGCCAGGCGGTGCTGGATGACTACTCGGACGTGGTCCTGTATGAGAGAGGTCACCTGAACCCGGACCAGCACCAGTCCACCCCACACGACCGCGCCGCCACCTACACCCTCACCAACGTGGTCCCGGAGATCCGCGAGTTCAACATCGGGCCTTGGCGCGAGTACGAGGAGCGGATCCGCGTCCGCCTCAACAACTTCTGCCGCGGCACGGCCTACATCGTGACCGGCGTGACCACCAGAGGCAACATGATCCGCAGAAACAACCAGGACCGCGTGGCCATCCCCGAAGACGTGTGGTCCGCCTACTGCTGCACCGAATATGACCGCAACGCACCACACAACGTGCGCATCCGCTTCCCGACCTACGCAGTCTTGGCCAAAAACGCCAAAGAGGGAAACAGCGTGAACGAGATGCCGGTCCAGGAACTCGAGATGTTCCTGAGGAGTCATTTAGATGTTGACCAGAACCTTCAGCTATTCTATGATAACTGCATTTCTCCATCACCCCTCCCTCTATATCTCCAACACACCATCTGAAAGCTTCAAGCGTACGTGATGGTTTGGCTAATACACCTTTGAGTGAATGGGGATAATGGTAATTTGTACTAAGGAGGATTGGAAAAACATAAAATAGGCTATAGTCATAACTCTCTGTTATTTTAATTTATCTCGCAGTTCAGTTATTATTTGGGAAAACAGAGTTAGTTTTTCTTTAAAAGCTTTCTGTTCTGTTTATATCTCCTTTTTTTAAAAAGGAGAACTGCTTTGTTGGAAGAAGGTTATTTAATTTACGGATGAGTTAAAGGTTATGTAAATTGGCTCAATAAATCATATATCTTTATTTACTGGTCTGTGACTTGTGATTTGTTATTTTTCATCTATTAAAAATTATTGATTAAATAAAGTAAAGCTGTAAATAGCTTTTCTTCATCATACTCTTATGCATATACGTTTGAATGTTTGATCATCTATACAAATTTATTTGGATTTCATTTTTTTTGCCGCAGACTTTAGGTTTTAAACGACCAACATGACCAACAAACTTCAAATAGTCTTTGGGTATCCTATATAAAAAAAAGTTGCCTCAGTAGATATCGCATCATCACGTTTTTTTCCTTGGTTTAATTTGATGCTTCAGATATCTTCTTAACTTTTTTTGAGCAATAGAGAAAGATGCTTTTTAAGCTACTTTATTCTGCTTCCTTCGGGATGGAGGCAGTCATTTTCTGATGCAGCAGGCCTTTTCTGCACACATAGTCGCACACTGCCACCTAGTGGCAGAGGGAAAGTGTTTCCTGTGATCACTGCTTACAGGAGTGTTAGTAAATCATCTGGGTGGAGCAAAAGAAAAACGCTGTGCCATTACCTTTAACATCGGTCATCCAAACTTTGGTGCAATCTATTCGTGATGAATCTGTTATAAGAGAGAGCATTTGGATTTATACAGTACACATCAACTATAATCAAATTAGACAATGCAGGGTCTAACGACGCGTCTTATTGCAGTCATAATTCAAGGCTGATTATTCAGACAATTTGAAAAACTATGGGGAATAAAAATGTAATGGATGGATTGTAAACTTATAGATGATCCATTTTGGGCATTTTCCCTTCCTCCTGTAAGTTAATTGTTGTACATGAATCCCCCACCGCTGATTGGAGCAGAAACTGTGACCTTGGAAATGTTCAATGGGCTGCAATGTGGTCTACATGTGTAAATAACTCGGAAGTAAATGTATCTGTTGCGATAAAGAGCTATTTCCACATCATAGCTTGAATGGATGGAAAGCGGTACATTAGCACACATCCAGCAGCACCAGTGCGTCAGTCAGTATATTTGCCATTGTAGTGAGTTTTGTATAGAACAGCTGAATAAACACAGATTAGACACAGTTCCCTTTATAAAACGGGTGATGTTATTTTAGGCTTGGAATTCAAATCCCTGGATGACTTGAAGTACTCATGGAATGAAAGTCAGAACTCGGTTTGTGTGGATTCAGAAAATGAAATCACGAGTTGCTGAGCTGAGGTGGATACAGTAGCTAAACATTGAACGCTGGCTAATATGACCTTTACTCAGACTACCACTACCAGGGCCCTCTCCCTGGACAGCCACATGGCTTTTATCCTTTAAAAGAAATGCTAAACAAAAAATATATATATAAAATATATATATATTAATAAAAATCTTAAATGTTTTGAACATTTTTAATCAATGTAATGTAAATGTGAATTACTCACAGTGACAGACTCAAGGCAAATTCATTGCATAGACATTTACTGCACGATTCGGGAGTTCAACCGAAGGCTTTATCGCAAATGCCAGCTGGTGTGAGACAGTTCCAAATAGCAGCGAGCCCAACGAAAGAACAATGTCATTTTTCTCTCTGAGTCGTCTGTTTGCACTCTAAAGTTTTTTGCGTATCTCCTTGCTCAAACAAGCTAACAGGTTAGTTATGTAAGAACATGAACAGGTGCTCCGGATTGTGCAGTAGTGGATTTCTTCTGCTCCCACGTGGCTAAAAAGCGTATTGCAGCTTTAATGTTGCACCCCTGACAAAAATGATTGCAAAGCATTTGTTTAAGAATGTATTTTAATGTTGTCCAGTTCAGATACACAACATACAGTGTGTAATAGCCTCTATTTGAAATAGAAATATTAACTTTAATTCTTTCAACTCCTTCTGGTCATTATGCTCCCTCGCAGTATCTTGAGCTTCAAGCAGGTTACTGAATCAGACTAAAGGAAACAGACAAACAGGTGCAAGCCTCCCACTTTACCATTCCGGCACAAAATGATGTAATAAGAACATACCTGAATCCTTGAAATGCCTTTTTATTCTTTTTTTTTCATATTTTCTTCCTTACCTTATGCCAACATCTTAACTGTAGTGTAAACACGTAAACTTGGTGAGTGTGCTTCGGGTATCGGTTGGCTGTCGAAGGGCTTATTTTAAGAACAAAACAAAAGAAAACACAACAACAAATGTCTTTGTAATGCTGTTTTTTGAAGAGTGGGCAACTCGAACTCACATCAAACAGCTGGGTCAATAATCACGTGAACACCATGTGCAGACAAAAAGACCACCATGATCGGACTCTGAAAAAAGACAAAAAGAGTACAAAGCGTTTCACAACTTCCCAATTACATGTTATACTGCATTCACAATGCTCAAAACAATGTGAGACACTAGCGATTAAATCCAACAGTATCAAAAGTAAAATTCCTTGATTGGTGGTCTGTTTAGAGGACATCCGCCCTATCAATTTTTTTTCCCCTTCCGCATCCTTCATGGAGTTATTTGCAGCGGTTTTGGGCTTTTTAACCAACGAAACGACACATTTCACTCCAAAGCTGCCTTCATGATTGATGGAATAGTGCCAAGTGAGTATGTTATATATGCAGTAAGAACATTTTTATCACCACTATATCTAGGCCAACCTGAGCCGTAAGCATTCCTTTTCGTGTTCATGTTGACCTCAACCATGCTAGGAGTTAAAAAAAAAAAACGGATGTATTCACGTGCCCACGACCATTTGGCATTTGGCCCCCCGAGAGCTCGGAAATAAAGGAGAATCAAACGTAGACGTGAGGGCTAAAATCATGGAAGTCACCAAAACTTGCACCTGTTGCCACAAAGAAAATATTCTGCCAATCATTCAAACCAAACGACAAACATAATATTTACAAATTCCAGTTGGTTCTCTTACACTTATAAAATGTACAGTTTGTTTCAGGTGTTGGTTTATGTTCTCTTGTCCTCGTGTGAGAGGGGATGGCAGTCTGGCTCCAAAGTGTTGTTATCCTATGCAGACAGGATACAGAACCTAACAAGGAGGGAGGAATTGATCCCACTCGCCTTGCTTTGGTGATATATGGTGCATGAGTACAGTCTGTCATTAGAGATTTATCTTTTTTTTTTTTAAATCAGGTTTTTTCGAATGCATCCTCTGTGCATTGACACCGTTTCCTCGTCGCCATTGAACCACTGTCGCCATTTGTCCAGTGATGTCCTAATGTCACTGTTTTTTTTTCTTTCTTTCTTTTTCTTCAGAATTGTCCAGAGTGCAACCCGTCCTTTGTGTTCAGTTGTGCGAAAAGATGTGGAACGCGCGTACGAGGCTTTCTCACCTTTGGACCGTCATAAATATATCTTATCCTCTCTCCCGACTTGCAGAAGGGAGAGTCGTGAAACAACGTAAGAGCAGACGAAAAAAAAAAAAGTTATCAAGCAGTCTTTGAAGCATGTGGTCAATGTCAGTCGCAGACAAAAACCTTATAGAGACTATTCATGTAACGTAGTTGTATCTTTTTTTTTGTTGCCGTAAAGTAAAAGAGTGCTATCTTCAGGGGAGATCGTAGAGACAGGGACTTCAAACTTGAAAGTTCAAAGAGCAAAACAGAGCAAAAGAGGGAGGAAAGAAGAACGGCTTTCATCAGTCTTTCTGATAGTTTTAGGACAGCCTCAGTGTTAGGAAATGAAACAAATCAAATATAGGAAATATTTACTCCCTTGTTATAATCATAGTTTTACACAATATTCATCTCTTAATACTTTAATACTTTTCTGAAGTACCACAAAGTGCAGCTGATATTAAAATAGAAAATGAAAAGGTTTTTCAAAATAAAATGAAAAATGATGAAGAACAAGGCAAATCATCAAAATGACAAACAAACTTGTCCGTCCACACTCTTTATGAAAAAGAAAACATCATGCAAGTATCCTAGACAGCAAAGTAGTTAATAAAACTTTATATTCTTTTTTTTTCCAAAAATATTGAATCTGATTTCCCTTTAAAGAAGAAACCAGCCACAGTGCAACATTGAGTGTAATACAAAAAAAGAAGAAGTGTGTGGATCCAAAAGAAAGATGAAGGGGGTTGGCACTTTTTATGATGGTAATTCTTTTTGTAAGATACAGTCAGTTTGGACCTCTCCAGGTGGTCCACTGGACGCCAGTGAAAGAGGAACTTTATCACAGTACTTGGCACCAAGAATGCTGGTAAAAACGAGATATCAGAATATCTTTTTTTTCATTCATATCCTTACAATTTATTAACAATACAACATTTACATTTGTGTTTTTGTATAAAAGACTCCAAAAGGAAAAAAGAGTCTAGAATTGATTGCGAGACAGAGGAGAGAAGTGGAGATGGAAACGGATTATGCCAGTGGTTTAATAAAAAGAGCTACAAGGGCAGATGCAGAGAGAGAGAAAAAGAACGTGGCAGCGAAAAGAGCAGAGCCGTTAAATGGGCTGAGATGGGGATACAGACAGAGAGGCAATGAGTGAGAAACAAATAAAGTAATGGACATGATTAGAGCCTGTGTGGCGGAGATGCAGCGAGTTCTAATGGGCGGCCTGGATTCCAGGTCGCGTCCCACAGACTGAGTAGGATCCGGTAATTTCCTGTACCGCCCTACAGTCGAAGGCCCAATCTGGAAACGTTCGAAAGCAGCATTGGTGAGTTTGCAGATTTTAAGTAATGGCGGCATTCGGGGTCTTGTAAGAGCCTGAAAACAGGCGCATCAATTTGTAAACACGAGATATAAAGTTTTCGATGACAAATTCTTATTTGAACGTCGAACAGCACTGTCTTGTAGTTCCAGTGCTGTCAATACATTTCACGCGCCTCGAAAGTCTCCAAAATTCAGAACACAGAGACAGCTGTTGGGACATGGTGTGTGACGCAGGGTGCCAAATTCCAGTTCCAGATTGGGCCTTTAAAGCTGCAATTTGTAAGTTTCAAGAAATCACTCATGTCAGGCAGCTTGTTGGGACGTATGTCGCTTCACTCAGAGCTGCTCACTTCTGTATCATCGCTAGACTTAATAGATGGAAGTGAATACATGTTTCCTGTGTCAAACATGGTTTTACACTGACACAACAACACGTGTGCAAAACAACTGAGCCACACATACGATGTCTGACTGATTGTGATCAGCTGGATACCTCTTTTAGAGACAGCTACAAGCTTAAAGCTGCGTGTGATGGCTCACCTAGGCGCGAGATATTGAAAGAGCGTTGACAAGGGGGGGAGGGGGGGGGGGGGGGCGGAGCAAAGCAGTATGCACTAACGATGACAAGCTTTTGGCAAAGGAGCTCTTTAAACAACTCCCCCTAGAAATATAATTACATTTTAGAGGTATTTCACTGCTTAAAATCTTACAAACTGCAGCTTTATTTGAGGGCTTAATGAGAAAAGACAACGATATAGTAAAGAAGAATATAGGTGGGTGAGAGCGGGGTTCGTTCGTGTGGTGCGTCTCTGTATGCTCAGAGTGGCGGGGCGGAGGTTGTGCCTGGTCCTATACACGGGTGGTGGAGTGTTGGTGTGGCAGGGCATTGTTGCTGTGGCTGGGGACAGGTGTGGTGGAGGGGGCCGGCACGGGGGGATACGTGTTGAAGGGGTGCAGGGGCTGCATGCTGCTGATGGTGCTGGGGATCATGGTGATGGTGTTGGCTGTCATCAGCGGCACGTCCTCGGGCGCACGTCGCAGGGCCAGCGTGTAGTCGGGAGGGCACACCGGAGGCCGCAGGGGCTCCAGGTCGCCGTGGACGCCGCGGGACGGGAGGGGGGTGCCGTGTTCCAGCTCCACTCTCTGCTGCTTCATCTGCAGCGACATCAGCTCCTCCTCCTGACTCAGCGCCAGGTCGTTGTGCGGCGGGGACCCCACCACGCCCATGCCGACGCCCATGCCCATCGTCGTGACGCGCTGCGGGGACAGCCGGCGGTGGCGCCTCTGCATGAGTTCGTGGCGCTTGTCCCGCTTGTAGTAAAGCGCGGCGAAGGCCAGCATGTTCAGGAAAAGCAGCGAGGCGCCCACAGCCACCGTCACGCTCAGCTCGGTGGAGTAGTCCCTCTTCTCGTCGGGGAAGGGAGAGAAGCGCGGCCTCTCTGAACCGTAGGGCTCAGGATCGGGCGCGTAGGTGGAGATCACGGGATGGCGCGTGGAGCGGGTGCCGGGGCTGGGGGGGCCCTTCCAGCGGTTGGTGCCTCCGGGCGGCAGGCGCGTCGTGATGGAGCTAATGATTTCCTTGTGGAGGCTGTGAAGATGTGGGACCAGCTCCAGCCAGAAGGCCACCTTGTTGGCTCGGTAGTTGTCTCTCACACGAGGCTTCAGGCCGATATGCAGGTACTGCTTGTCTTTGGAGCTGAACTTGGTCCAGATGACCTCCTCAAAGCGGTTGGGCTTGGTGTGGATGAAGGTGGTGTCCTGAGGAACTGGCAGGTTAGGATCCCTGGAGGAGCGATATAGAAGAATAAAACAAAACAAAAAACACTTCATTGAGAATTATTACCCATGACAAAGTTTTACGCCGCTCAGTCCCAACCCATATGTTGACTTTGCAAACATCCAGAAGAGAATAACTCCAAATCAAAACTAAACTCGAATAATTCTCTAGTCACTCACAAGTGGGACTCCACTGGTATCAATCAGTTTCAAACTTCAACCATTGTGTTACATATTAGCTTGTGCGTGTACTGTGCAAACTGTGTACTGCCCAAACCCTTAATTTGATAAATGCACTTGATAGCAGAGAGTAATTAACATACTAACCCTGTCTTGGCAAAATTGGTCCAGTATGTCATGACGACAGCACTCAGCATTACATCGTTCTTTGAGAAGTTACAGGGAAACAGGTCAGTGGCTCCCACCATGGGAATCCCAAACACATAGGGGATCTCGTCTCCATGGGCTGCGTCTGCCCACTCTGGCCTCGCCTCCGTCTGACAGTGGTGGTGGAAGGTGTAGAAATAGACGGGCGACTGGAACTCAGCGTGCAGTTTGGCAGTAGCGACAGCCGGGGCCACCCACTGATGGTCCGTGAACAGAGCCAAGAGGGTCTTCCTGCGCATGTCACTGTTGTCTCTGTCGGCCCAGTCCGTGTACATGAACTTTATGGTTTCCCTCAGGATGTCTTTACCTTGAAAGAAATAAAAATGAGTATGAGTATACAGCGTTAAAGGACCCTGGACCTGTAACCGATATTTGCGAATTAGTACATTTCTATTTGAACCGGTACAGCTTTTCTAGCCTTTAGGTCTGGGAAATACACCGACCAATCACACGTGTTGTAAATCGTATCACCTGATGGTACTCCACCAGTCAAATATCTGTACACCGATTGGCACAGTGGATTCAAACGGGGAAGTGCCTGACCGAAAGGCTGAACATATATATATATATATATTTCTTTTTTTGGTAAAATAGGACGGTCTGACCATCAGGGTATCCATATAGATTGTCCACAAAGTTGGAGATGGTGTAGTCGAAGGAGGCTGCTGATATTCCGTCTTCTCCTTCACTGTCATCCACAAACTTCAGGCCCTCTCCCTGGTTGACACCCAGCAATATGTCGTAGTTCAGGAACTCGCCCTGTTGTCACAACAAAGCACACACAGCATGACGCGACAGCAAAGAACGCAGCGGGAACACCGAACGGCAGGAAACGATCAGATCAGCTCTGACCTGCTGCATGAGGATCTCAGGGTCATCAGGCACCACGTCCCCGTCAACCACAGGCCCGAAGGCGATGTGGTAGCGTGCAGGCTGGATGTCTTGATCCACCAGCTCCCGGAAACTCTTCCTCCTCAGGCATTCCACCAAGTCAGCCATGTCCCCTAGAGTGCAGCCGACCTTCTTTGCCAGGATCTTGGTGTACATAGTCGGCCGGTAGTTGACCGCCCAGCTGGAGATGGCTGATCCACTCTGAGCGATGGCCCTCTGGAACAGGCCTGCAGAGAGAAGGACCATATGAAGGAGATATGGCTTCAACAGAAAACCTTATTCTCTCAGCGTTCTTTCTCTCTGACACACTTTTGCTAGCAACTGATGGCGCCTTCAAGGCCTTCCAGTGGGTGTGCTCAATAATGCATATGTAGGAGGAGGAGACATTGTAGAGTAATACATAGGCAACAACATGAAGTAGAAATACCACTGCTTTTCACAGTGGCACAAAAAATACGTTTCTCCTGCGGAGTGACGGTGGTAATTTAAGACACAGCAATAAGAAAACGGCTCGCACTGTTGCACCGCTGCGCTGTTATGTAAAGCGGCTTGCTGTCCCTCAGTTTTATCTGCAGATTCTGTCATTAATAATTAAGCCCCCCCATATTCTGCATGTGCCCCACCCCCGCTCCTCTCCCTGTGAAATCAATTAAGAAGCCTCTCAGCTGCAGCCCAAGCTCTACCCCTCATCTCATCTCTGCTCTACATGCACGAACACACGCACACGCACACACACACACACACACACTACTTACCCACCAACTTTACTTTTCTGTGGCGTTACTGCCACACTTAGAAAGGGATTGGAAGACACTTTTTGCCGCAAACAACGCATAGTTATAAAATGGATATTCAACGTTCATCATTTGTCACACAACCAAAAGCTCACAAAAGCAGAAACGTACCATGGTGATTATGCAAATTATTACAACATTAACCACGGAACAGAGAAAGATATATCTGATTCTTAAGGGGATTTTGTAGTAGGGAAACAAATGGGCCAATGAAGGTGCCATAAATGTTAATGACACTAGATATGTTTTAAATCCACCTTCTGCCAGCACCCACCATCCAATCTGAACACGAGTGCACGTGAACTATCAATCTTTGTATATGGACAGCACGCACTACGGCCAACATTAGCTGGCCAATTGAAAACATTTAACAACTTGGCCGATACTACCCAATAATTGAAATGCTTTTGCACGTCCGCCTGAATTATATCTGACAAAAAGAATGGTCTTTTTCCAGGCACACGCACAGGATTGCAATAATCTCATCAATGTGTACAGTTAAGTATTTTTTTTATTTCGTCTGTTCAAGGTCAGTTATTTAAGGTTAACATTTCAGTAATAACATAATTTGAATTCTTGGTAAAATATAAAGTGGCATTCACCTCCTGAAACCTACTCACATTAGAGAAAAAATGATCAAACATCTGCTGGGTATTTTAAACATCTGCCATTCAAAAGCAAAGGAAGTGCAGTACAGTCCTTATAAGTAGCATACTTCAGTGGTGTACCAGGGGTTGCCTTGTGGACAGGTCATGGTTTATTAGACTTAAGACTTATTTGTATTCATTTTAAAATGTGAAACCGAATAAGTTGATCAGAGTTTGCAATATAAAAAACGTTGTTAGCCAGAAGAGATTGTGAACGCTCAAAGGAATAAGACATCTAAATGAAAAGACATGTGTGTTTTCCCCTTGAGAACCGACAATGTGAAAAAATATGACTTGTGTACAGTGTGAGAAAGGCATTTTACAAACTAACATAATCTCTATTCATTGTTTACTTGTGACTATGTATAAACAATATCGTCTTGACTTTTATGCTTTTGTCTGTTTTTCCTTCACCATGCGGCTGTGACGTTCTGTAAATAGAAATACTACCCAGATATGCTGTTATTTTAAAAACGTGAGTCCCTTGCTTTTGTGTTCATATACAGTATATGAATGAAATAGAAAATCCTAAATCTTAAATTCAAATCAGATTTTGCGCCAGCGGCTTCTGTCCACAGTCAAGTTAATAAGTTTATAGTTATATGCTGTAAATATATTGTATCTTTTCATGTTGCCCTATCTAGAAAAGATTAGTTTTTTTGGAGAAGATAAAAAAAAGAAAGAATATTGCCTCCCCTCACTTGGGTAAATACTATTTAATAAACACTAAAAAAAATGTAGGTTTAGGCTGTTCATTGAAATTGCTATCATGCTCTGTGAAGAAATACACTACCCACACTGTCCTGAAATGTTAATCCCCTTTCAGCGGGGTATACGACTACTGATGGGACAATGACAAGAAAAGAACCTTACCCTCGGAGTGGTGGGAGAGGATGAGAAGGTTCACACAAGCGGCACCGGCTCCCGAGCCAAAGATGGTGATTCTTTCTGGGTCTCCTCCAAAGTGGCCAATGTTTTCATTGAGCCAGCGCAGGGCCTGGATCTGGTCCAACAAGCCATAGTTCCCCTTAGCAGACTGGTCCCCTGTGCTCAGAAACCCTGCAGGGTAAATTAGATCAAACAAAGGGCAGGAAAAGAGAAAGGAAACTACTGATTATGTGCAGTAAGAGAAACAGGGCAGGTATACAGGAAAAAAAAGAATGCTTTGCATTTATTCAATATTAAGAGATAAATGATTCCACATAAACAAAAGATGGCCTCCTGTCATTTCAGGAACTTCTCAGCCTCCAACTCATTTCAAGTCTGAGGAGATTTCACACAGAGAGCTTGCCAAATTACTCATTTTTAATACCCACGCTTGAAGTACAACGCGGTTAAGAGAACGTGTCAGCAGAGAGAGGAGGCGAGCAACAGAAGCCATGTTTCACCTACTTCCAGGACTTGTATTTACACAGTAGGTGCACACCCACAACAAGACCAAATAAAATGAACAAAATAGCTCACACGCACAAAGGCCCAGACACACAAATGGGAATTTGCCCCAAACAAAACGGAGCTTTTAACAATTTTGACGGTTTGGATGACTACAGAATTCAGAAAACATCTAAAAGGATTTCACTAAAACTGTGTAATTGTCAGATTAGAGGTTGTTGGCGTTGGACACAGTGAAAAAGGAAAATAAAAACTATCTACCTACTCATCTCAGTATCTCAAAACATTATAGTAACATTCTTTTGTGCCGGTTCAAATACATGAGCAGAGCTTGAATGGCGTTCAAATGGCATCAGTCATTCACTAGACTAGTTCACACATTAACCGCTATGTGAAGTTAGACAGTATGTGGCAGGATCAATTCGTTATTTTAAACCAAGAGGGCAGACAATATTATTTCCATCAAGTTCTACGCAGTACAACCACATGTCGCCTGAATGAGCACGTTGATGAGCAAATCATTTGTTATGCAGGGATATTTATATCATCTAGTTTACACAGAAAAGGTCCTAGCTTCATGGTCAGTGTGTCCTCATACACTCTGTTAGTTATGATCTATCTATAGGGATAAGGCCACATTGTAGTGTTTTGGTTAATACTGCTATAATAAGTCTTTATAATTCAGTTTACTTGTATTTAAATAAAAAAAAACTGCCATAGAGTCCAGTTCAGGGAGCACACAATGAAAGATGGCATAAGTGTGTTGAAGAACACACTTATTGTAAGTGACTATAATTTAAGGGATGATGATGGTAATGATAACTTACCAAACTGACCTTTCTTCATCAATTAGTGAGACACAAATGTGTCATTCCACACTCTTCACTGTACTTACACTACTGTGGATTTACCTGGGTTATTTATGATGTGAGTGTCATCCAAATGATTTGTTATTTGGTATTCACTGTTAAATTTGGATAGTTTTCTTATGAATACCAGCCTGTGAAAGACAGAGACATGATTAAGGTTCATCCTTGTCACCTGTTTGGGCCAAGGACATTTTATAAAACGATTTGAGCCTAAAAATAAATCTGCAGGTAATATTACTGTTCTGTGCTTTTCTACTGGGCCAGCGTCCTGTACCTTTGTATAGTGGTACTATGCTTGGACACCTGATGTGTCTCTGATGTGGTACCTATGCCACATATCAAAACCATAGGCACGCGCAAGTGTTGCTCCATGGCTGCCCTGCCGAGTGCTGAGCGGCCTGCCATAGTTGCCTGGCAACTGTCCAGAGAGCTTTAGGCAAAATGACATGGACAGACATTTGCAGAACCGCACACACACACACACATTCAAGAACTTAAATATTAACTGCATACATCCCACATGAACACAAAATCAAAGTTTATGCACAAACAGTTGAGTGTATAAATTAGCATGCTAGCTTGGGCTAGCGCCTCCTGTCGCTTTCTTCACAAACAAAAGGGAATTTGGTAAAGAGTTTGCCACTGAGGAGAAGTCAAACACGTTCCCTCTTCTTCCCTTTCTCTTACAGTAAGTTTTCTCTCCGATCCCCACTCTCCGCCTCCATCTGCTGAGCTGGGCTTCCTACGGACTTTAGCGCTGATAGCAGCAGTTTATGAGGCTGAACTCATGCATATTCAACACTTGCTTTAGGTAACAGCCAAGGAGCTGAGGGGAGAGTCATCAACCTCTAAGTAAAGAAATGAATGGATGAAAGAAAACGGAGTCAGTGGTGAGTAAAAGAAGCAGGTAAATTTAAAACAGTACGGTATCACCCAGTGTCCTACAAAAAGTCAAGATCTATGTGATAATAACTGCTGCCTTGGCTCATATATCTTTCCTGTCATATTTAGAAAAATCTTTCAAAAAAGCGCATCTAATGAAATCATGAGAGCATAATGCACAATACCACTGAATACAAAATACATGGTAGGAGCACTTAGTGTTCCTCTAATGTACGCTGATGAGATGAGTCATGGTAAAAGCCATTATGCCTTATTGATATTGTATTGCATCTTCAACAGGAAGATGTATTACTATAAAGACACGGGTCAGAAAGATTTTCTTTCAAAAAGGAAGGTGTGTCACGCAAAAAAAGGGTCAGCAGCACAACTTCAAGAGGATATTTTCAGTCTTTTGCGCATTTCATGTCCTACATTGAAAAGCTTGTTTCAGTGAGTCCTCTGTTGTCCATCTCAGCACTGAGAACGAAGATCTGCATCGATCACAAAAAAAAAGTCCACAGCTGAAGAGCTGTCATCCTTTGGACTGTTTGACGGGTGCATTCTGTAGAAAAGTTTTCAGGTCTGAACAGAATGATCGCAGTCACTGAAAAAAATGTGATGAAAAAAAAGAATAGACGAAAGCGAGGCGTTGGGATGGTCAAATCAGGTATTGAACTGAATGTTGGCCAAAGCTACTGTCAGATTGTAAATGAGAGAAAGATGAAAGAAATATATTAAAGGACACATTATGTATTTTGTCTGTGACGTCACACAGTCGACGATTAGAGGTGTAAAAAGTGAGAGGAATGAGGGTTTTTTATATGGAATCTGCATTTTTATACACAGAAAATATGATTAAAGAGAGAAAACAAATATGCTTTTCATGTTCCTGTCTCACTCGTTACTCAAACATGTGAGTCACAACATGAATCAAGCAAAAGTTGAGGCACTAATACAAAAAAGGGAATAAAAACCTGAGCAGATGGGGGCTGTCTCCTGCAAACTACAGAGTAAAGAATCTGCAACAATGATTGAAATGAAGTGGATTTGATTATTCAGTGTCAGTTGGCAACCTTGGGGACTATCTACCGTGTCTGCGAAAGTAAGCATGCATGAAGTTATCTGCACCGTCTGTACTTTACTCTGATAACTTTACGTCATGTTTTGAAAGCTTTTCAAAGGTTCTTCTGTCAATCAAAGGATGGAGTCTGATACAAGTTGGTAAATCCTGTAAAGGGCATTGACACAACATGAGCAGAAAAATGAGCAGAAGAGATTATGGGAAAAACATAGTGTGAGTTATAATAGACAGTGTGTATATCCTTCCAAAAACATGGCGATTATCACTAACATTTTTGTGTCGTGCTGGACTAAAAGGCTGAGACATTGCTAGCAAACCCTTCTTTGATGGAATTATCTGCTGCTCTACTTCCCCTTCTGCACCTGGATCAACAATACTTATACACAACTATGTTAAATCTCGTTGTTGGCGCTGAAAGCTCAAGAACAGCTGGCAGGTCCATTTTAATTACGTATCACTCTGTACATCAACCAAAACCAAAAATGAAGTTATGCTGTAATTAAGCTTTCTCCTGCTGGACCAATGTCAGTTCACCACACTGCCCATAGGCTTCCAATGTCATTGCCTTACTTATCTCACTACATGTTATTCTCAAAGGTCCATTCAAATGGTGGCAAGCTGTGTAGTAAAACCAAGCCGTCATGCAAATTTGAAAAGCAATGCTTCTAACTTCAGGCTTAAAAAATGCATTTTTGAAGCTTTTCAAAGAAAGTTTAGTTTCAGAGATAACTTATTACTGATAAAAATCATTCAGCGTGAATCAAAACCTTTTGTAAACAGAGCCTTGTTTTAACCAACCAAACTTTTAAAGACAAAGCTAATGATACAGACATATAGCTATTTTCTTATGGATATATATATATACAGTATATATATATATATATATATATATATATTATGCAATAGCTTTTATTTTTATATGGATATCTGCTAAACAAGATGTTGATGAGTCATGTTAAGGCTTTTCCAGAGAGCAGTGTATTGACCATTTCTATTTCCTGAATTTGTTTCAAATGTTGGCCAATTGGCATCATCAAAGGTATGTCAAATAATCACTGACCAGCAATCTCTCTCAGAAAAGTGTCCATTTTTCTATATCCCTAGGTATAGTCGATGTTTTAGGTACTACCGTTTGAGTTTGATTCTGTTACTTTGGCACCGTGTCACATGCGTGTGTAACATGTCAAGCATCGTGTGTGACTACAGTAACTGCATTAATGATTTTTCGTGTACTTTATTGGTCCAGCTGTGCAGCTGGCTGCCGGCCTGGGAGGCAGATTGGTGTCAGTTTCACTTAAGGTACATATGAGTCATTACTGCTCAATGTGAACTTTTCCTGCATTGGGGAAGCAACGGCTCTGTTCTGAAGCTTTGAACACACACAATGTTACCATCACATTCATCACACTCTCCCATTGCACTCTACACAATCCCAATCACACGAGGACCAGATTGTAAAGCAAAAGTATAATGCGCTCCCAATCATGCACCTGAACCTATAGTCACAATCAGATTGACACGGATGCTGTCATCCTAGTTGTGAACTGTAGGCAAATTGTGGAGAAACTTAACCATTGCTTACAGTGTGGGAAGATTGAGGCTCTGTGCAGGGAGTGGGAGGAGTGTTTCATTTGTATTTAGTGACAGCAGAGTCGTGGGAAGGCAGGAGGCTGAAATGTATTAACAGCAAAATGTGTGTCTGCTAAAAATAATGTTCACTTCTTATTTAAAGGCATGTTTTTGAGAACAACGGGCAACACAATTTGAAATCCTACCCAAGGATCACAAGTAGCACTTGTGGATACTGTTTGATGTTACTTGTGCCAACAACTTGGTTCATGTGCATTAGCGTATAAAATATACCTAAATCAAATTGATTAACAGATTAAATTGTGTTTAATGGTGTTTTTGTGGATCATCATTTTCAATTCATTGATCCATTGAAACCATCTCGACAGAGTACAACTACCAAAATACACTACATCTTTAGCTCTTTTCTGTTATGTTCAGAATGCTACAGACAACTCCTTGCTACATGAAGATGCAGAGCAGATAATAACTCCTCTGGGTGCTGTAATCCGAGCATCTCCTCTGTTGACACAGCCGGCCGGTTGCACTTGCTTTTAGTGCATGTTGGTGCATCTCAAAGTGGCCACTTGGTTAGCTCGTAGCTTCCGTTCTTCGCCGCCCTCCCACATTTACAGCTAGACACTCAGCTCTATCAGCGTGTTTGCTGTAGATTGTACTTGTTAGCCACGAGTCGCCGGCTCAGGCGTTGCCAT
This sequence comes from Pungitius pungitius, assembly GCF_949316345.1. Classification (NCBI taxonomy): domain Eukaryota; kingdom Metazoa; phylum Chordata; class Actinopteri; order Perciformes; family Gasterosteidae; genus Pungitius; species Pungitius pungitius. The sequence continues at coordinate 7,881,045 of NC_084915.1, read as the reverse complement.
GTTGAGAGCCGTTGATGGCCAACAGATATGCTCCCAATTTTATGCCCACGTAAAGTGCTCAGAATTATAGAGAACATTCACTCTGGATAACAACTGAGGGGTAATATTATTAGGCACATTAGGAATTAACATGACACTTAACACACTCAAATGTACACCCATTTTATATAAATATAATTCTAGATTGCTTTCTGCTGCTCTAATCAATATGTTTATAACAACACTGGATGTGATGTGAACGAGGATTCCACAGAGTCATCACCAGAATCCTCCCAACGCTCTGTAGTTCTGCCTAGTTTTATGGATCCATTCACTATCTTTCAGCTGATTGTTTTGGTTTCCAGCCAGTATCTGGTCCCACTGTTCTTGTCCAAGCAGCTGCTGAGCTCAGTGGAGCATTTTTATCAGATATTTCCTTTAGAAGTCAGAGGAGACCAAATCAGAGGTAAAAAGAGATTAAGTACATTTTCATTTTTTAAGTGAACAAATGCCTCTCAAATGAATATCACTTTTGGTCAGTGTTTGATGGATGAATGCATTCACTCATTTTAGGTGATAGGTGATAATATTAAAGTGTTTATAGCTTGTTGTAAACAAGTGGTCACAAAATCCAATCAATAGGCACTAATTAAATAAACCACCAGTATTATTCTATTTAAGTGTTACCATGGAAAAAACATGAAAACTTTTTAGAAAAATGACAGGACAATTATTTTGTTTTGATTATATATAACATTCTTTTTACTCAGTGAAAAAGCTATCGCTATTTAATATGGTGGTATTTACAAATAAATGGTAAAAAGCTGGAAATGGGTAGAGAAACGTTTCATTTCTCTTCCTGAGGTGAAAAATGCCCTCGCACTCAAAGGCCCACGACGGTGGGCCTTTCCCCAGAGTTCATTAATTAGTTAATTAGTTAATTAGTCTGAACAGATGGCTGTGCAACACTAATCAGACGGCTCTCTGGGCCTGGAGCAGGAGGAAGGCAGGAGAAGGTGAGCCGAGGTGCAATCTGGAATATTCAACTGTCACCAAACCTCTGAACCAAGCTGTGTGCAGCAGACATTTTCTTCTCATTCTGCCATTTCACTCAACGACAGGGCGTATCACTAATTAATGAGAAAAGTATATTTACTGGAAAGTTACATGTGTATGTGTCGTACCGGGGTGAAAGCAAATGGCAATAAACCCTATGGAAGGGTGCTGGGGTCACACTGCACTAGCGTTCATTTCAATGAATACTTTGCATCACTGCAGATTTTAAAAAGCATTTCTGACGGTTTATTTTTAGACTGTTCCCATCTCCCCCTTCTGTTTCCTTTTCCCTCACTGTCTCTCTAGGATTCTCTCTCGCTCATCTGTCTTTATTCCCTGCTCTCACTTCTTCCCTTATTCCTGACTCCCTATCGCTCTCTTAAAGGCGTAGGCATTGTATGAAATGAGGTTGGCATATGTAAGCTCCTGTGTGTGTAAGTACAGGATAATACTAAAGATTAGGACATAAAACTATTAAAAATACGGCATGCTTGTGTTTCTCACTTTGACTCAAACTCAGTGTCTCCTTCAGAGAGGAGGGCTATTAAAAATGTAGAGGCACGGTGCATTATTCATACATATATTTTACGCACGGCACGCAACCAAGTAGCACACACACACACACACACACACACACACGCACGCACGCAGAGACACACTTACACACTGTTACATGTACATGAAGATATGTGTTTATGCTACAAACACACACGCTATGATAATCGCCTTAGTGCAGTACGCCATTTAAAGCATTTCTGAAAGTGAGATTGGGAGAGCACACATTTTCCCACATTCCAAAATGATAAACAATGTTAAGGAATCAAGGACACTGCGTCCTCCCTCATTATCATTCGGCAGGAGCGCTCTGCACATTTACATGTATGTGATTTGTATGTTTGCATTGTAATGATAGTGTGTGGAAGTTTAGGGCAATAGACACAATGTTCAATGCGTGAGCATGAACTTCAAACATCTCCAACATGAATCACTGACACAACGTCGATCTAAATAGACGATGAATAGAGTTGTGTTATCTGTACACAACGCTACACCAGAAAGGAGTCATTCAGAGTGTAATTTAAATACAATATTCAACAAACCTGCTTTGCAAATGAAAAAATAAATCTCATGCCCAATTTGTTAGCAGTAAGGATTTGTATAAAAACCCTCATAACAAGCTGAAATGGAGCTGGATAACACTGCAGGTCCTCTTGTCCCTAACTCTCAGTTTGTCCTCGTCCCCTCTCAAATAGCCCTCTCAATAACGCTCACGATCATGTTACCCTTTGTCAAATCTCTCTGCTGCTCTTGGACGGCATCCTGAACTACTCCCATTTCTCTGTTTATCATTATTCTTGTATGTTGAAACAGGCGTGATGCAATAAACAATATCTGATTACCCAACCTGGCAATCGAAATGCCAGCGTCAGATAGTCTGTGTGCAAACACCTCCACAAGTTGACGGTAAATACTTGACTCCACTGATATCGTGCACCACAAGGGTTGGGTGCACACTGTCGCACACACACACACACACACACACACACACACACACACACACACACACACACACACACACACACACACACACACAGCTCAGTCCATAGTCACAGGCCATGCAAGCACTGCAAAGCTCCAACAGAATGGACACAAAGAATACACTGAAAGCAACAAACACACTTTTTTGTTTTTAGGGACACCGAAGGCATAAAGTGGGTGGGGTGGTCTCTGAAGTACGCTGTATAGTGGGTCTGAACATGGCAGGTTTTCCTGCTGTTGCACACTAAAACAATTCATTTATTGGTTAAAAAAAGGCACAGAAAAAAACATTGTGAAAAGACCAAGGAGCTGCAGGAACAAAAACTGTTTTTGTCCATAAAGAGGTTTCTAAGTCCCAGCATGCATGTAGGCTGTAACATCTGGTGTGTATTCAACTTCAGCTATACTTCACCAGAACCCTTAAAGCTCGTCAGGATAATTCACATGAAACAATGGATTAAATAAATACTTCATTTAGAGGTTGCAGTTGGGTCAAATGTTGAAGATGCCAGTGTGTCATGTCACAAAGGCATCATGCTCATTCCCGAAAATAAGTAACCAAATTACATTTTTAGTTAAACTATCACACACATGGAGCATAAAACATTTGATTTTTGCAAGTGATCTGCACATTTTTTGCTGCCAACCTCCTTCTCCTCTTCTTCTCTGTGCAGAATATATTAATTCATTTTGGTGATGATGACAGAAAAACGCTATAGATGACGTGCATATTCATGAAACTAATAGGAAATATCACTGCTTGTATTTACATTTAATTTGTGCTCAGGACTAACATATGCATCCAGACTCCGGTAAATCTATCACAGCGTACTTTCTAGCTTACTTACTTTGACCATGAAGTGCAGCAACCTATCAGCTACACACTGTCAAATACACACACAGCCTTTCATGCTGAACAATTTCAAGTGTTAATCATTTCTATTATGCAATAATATCCAACATTTACACTACAACCCATTTATAAAGTACGGTAATTTTAGACATTCTTGTATCACAAGAGTTTTATAGTATATGATTGACACATCATTTGTCATATGGAGGAAGGGAAAAAACATAGCATTTATCATTCAAATTTGAAATAAATATTTTTGCTTGTGCACCCATAAAAATATTTGTAAAAAAAGATAATACCCGTAAAACATTGGCATCTGCTTTAGCAAATTCTATTGTTTTCATTTGATGGGACATTATCTTATACATTAACTCCCTCGGGATACTTACCATTTATATGTCTTTTGTACATAATGTCTGCTTTTTCCATACATGTTACATGTTCTTTTTGCTGTGTGTCAACTCTGCTAAAAACATTCAATATGATTGGCATTCTTTATGTAAAGAAATCAAATAGCAATACAGTAAACGCCATTACAAATGTAAACTGACATTCATATATTGTGATATAGTTTAGAGTAAGACAATATAACACCTACAGTATTTGGACTACAAGCACTTGCAAATGAATGGTATTAATGGGATTCTCAAGTACATATTTTGTATGGGCGTCAGCTCTCGGACACACGGGTGAGATGACACACGTCAAACAGTTGCATCAGAAGCTGACCCCGATAGGGCCTGAAGGTTGTGTGGCACACCAGACTTACCGAGCACGCCGAGCCGATAGTTCATGGTGACCACAATGACATTTCCATAGGCAGCAAGGACGCTGCCATCAAACAAGTTCCCTGAGCCCTCCATGTAGGAGCCTCCGTGGATGAACAGCATCACTGGCTTCTTACGACGGTCCCGAATATCTGCACAATACATACAAATGGTGTTCATTATTTTCATTCATTCTTTGGTAGAAACCCCCCCCCCCCCACCCACAAACACGTTTGAACAGATTTTCCACAGGCAACTTTAGAATTACTGCAGATTCAACTCATTCGATTCATATGCAGCTTTTTCTAACCTGCTACAATGATTCACTTGAACCAAACAAATAGCAAGATGGAAACATTTTCAATGTACTGCCTTTAGGTTTACAAAAACTATTTTATGCCAGCCCAAGGGAGCTTATCCTTCATACTTCATCCTGCGATGTCGGTTTTCCACAGTCCTGTGTTGTAATGGTACATTCCAGAACCCCTGTTCCCCTCTGTGTGTGGAGCAAATGGTGCAGCCAGTTCTGATGCCGTCTCTGTTATTGGTGTCTTTGCGGCCATCAGTGTGTTGCTATGGTTCATTCCGTTAGCCTGTATGCCCATCTCCTCCTCCATCCCCCTCACATCTCCTTAACCCCCCCCCCCCCTCCACTTTGCAGCGTCCGTGGTACGGTCTGAGTGTTTGAGCGTGGATAAGGCTGCGAGTTGCTAGTGCAGCCCAGTTAGGCTGAGCGTCTGTACTGTCCAAGGCCTGTGGATAATTTGTATGAAAGCCAGACCAAGTGGAAACATAAATAACAGCCACAGCATCTGTTTACCCCTGATGAGCTTCGGTACTCAGAGACGGTGGGGAGAGAGGGAGAGAGAGAGAGAGAGAGAGAGAGAGAGAGAGAGAGAGAGATAAAGGGGAGTAAGACGGCGACAGTAGAGAGATGAAAATAGGGCAGTGTGAGAGAACTGATGGGGGTAGAGAAATGGATGGGAGGTTCACACCAAAAAAACACAAGGATAAACATTTTTGAAATATTATAAAGTTAAAATTCAAATATAGTGAGGTACGCTAATTAACACTGAAATTCACGCAGGATTCATACACACAGACACACACACACACACACACACACACACACACACACACAAACTCTTACATAGGCAGCTGCGATGTTGAGTCGCTATGGAAACTGCTTCTCACTAATAGAACTGCACCAGCCATTCCATTGCACCGACTCACTGAATGCCTGTTGCCGTGGTAACAAATTCTACTCACGTATTTTCACACCCGCCCGCATCACCACCTGAATCTCAGGTTGCACATGCACTTGGGTGCGTCACTCACAGTCACATGCATGCTCGAACACGCACATGCACGCACACGCACGCATGCACGCACACACACACACACAAAACATGGAAAAATGGCACATATGGCTTCACACACGCAGAGATCTTTTATGGATCAAACCTATGACACTAGCGAACTGGCTAAAAATAAAGATTTTCAGTCATACACTCTGACGCGCTGCTCTTTTCCTGCTCTCCTCTGGTGTATTCTGTAGCTCGGCTGATTTCCCAAAGGATATGTAAACAAGTTCAATTATCCCGGCATTACCAGGGCTGTATAGAGGAGTGATATAACAGCAGTAACACTCACACCATAGATTAAATCCAGAGAGAAAACAAACTTTGGCTATGACATAGAAGCCATTTTAAAGGCTCAATCAGTATTTTGTTGAATTATTAAAATACAATTTCACGGCTACGTTAAACACAGATTACTGATGTATTTAAGAAAAGATAACATATGATTTATTGTACCAAAGGGAGATATTTGTCTTGGACTCAAAGCTGGTGCATAGATCACACAATCAATCATGCTTAAATACACATGTGTACAATAGTTAATAATATTAAAATAATAAAACCAGCTGTGATCAACATAGAGAATAATATATATCCCAATATATTCCTTGGTACAATGATATACTATAATCCGACTGGTTGCTATTCAACAGTTTGTGGGAGGATGAAAGAAAATACATTTCTGTAACAATAGAACTTGCTGATTAACATATTATTTGATGCACACACCTGCCAAACATCAAAAACAAAGTATTCTGCACGGATTTAGCATTGCACAGCACAAAATAACTAGTCGTTTTATCCTTGCTGAACGCTTATATTCCCCAAAACAGCTTGGTTGGAGATCCAGGTGATTTAAGCTAATAGAGAATACAGTTTTGCTTTGCTCTTTTCTTTCTAACTCGGCACAACCAAATTGTCTGAAGCCACAATCTTTAGTAGTGGTTAAATATTTGGCAGTCTGTCAACCATTTTATTTTCTCTGCATGCTCTAAAGCACTTTATAAACACATGAACTTTATTTTGTGATGGGTACCACCTAAATAAAGTTGAGTTAAGTACTGAAAGTACTTAGTACTGAGAGTTTCTAGTAGCATTTTCTATTGATAAAAAATATAAAATTATGAATTAATTGCAAATTTTTAAATGTTATTGGGAGTTATCACTTTAGAAAGCGTGTATTTTAGACACTGTTACCGCATAAGGTAACGTTGTTCGATGTTGAGATGAAGGTAGCGTAGCAGCTAGCTTAGCTTAGCTTAAAATGGAAAGTTGAATGTGGGTTGGAGGGGGCTCAGCACAAAGACGGGTTATTAGGGTTTCAAGGTCGCAGGGTGATGTGTTTCAGTCAGCCCCAACCCAAGGTCAACAAGGAGCCCCCTGTCCTTTCTGCCGGCCTCCAAAACACTGGCAAATAATCCACTCTTTTACTCAACTTAATACTATCCTCTCAATATTCCTCCCATCTCGCTTCTTTTTTCAATGTTATATTTTACCTCTAAAAAAAGGTAAATTATTCATTATTCTGGAGCTCTCTCAATCATTCTCTGATGGCAATCTCAATTGATTTGGGCATAAAAGTTTCAGTCTGACTCAGCACTTGAATGATTTTTCTATGAAAATCCACGCCCTAGCTATGCAGTCTCTTAAAAATAACTTTCAAAACAAGACGCTAATAATAGTATTTTCCAACAATGCTTGGGAACCTGTGTCAAATCCATACCTGAGCAATTATCAGAGAGGAATCCAGCCCTCCTGATCCTGTCAGGACCCATCATTTGTTGGCATAAATGTCAAGCTCAACCGGTTTCCTACTCATCCACCCTCTCAATCTCTGTTTCTCTACATCTCTCACTTTCAAAGCTCTGTAAATGTCATTTCATCATGCACTTGTCTTCATTATGACCATTTTTTCCTTTCTATATCTTGGCCTTCCACTGTGCTCTCGCAGTGCTCAGCTTTTCCTTTTCTTTCATCTCTATTCTATCATTCTGCTCCTTTCCTTGGCAATCCTGCATGAATCCTTCCTTCTGTTTTCATCGTTAAGAAACCACACAATTGGATTAGCTACATCTGTCTTTTTTTAAACCATTGCAATTAGAGATGCAAGAGAGAGAGAGAATTCAATACCCAAATAGCACAGAGCTCAAAATACAAAAAGAGAAGGAAAACCACACACATTGGATCAAATTTGAGCACATGCACTCAGGCGTATATTTGCACATTTACTGCGCTTGAGTAGACACACAGCGCACAGATGGAAATGCAATGCACTCTATGTATGCATAATGCTATGCAATATACAGTATGTCTGGCGCCTTGTACAGAAACAGTCGCACATGCTGTTCGCATAGATTTTGGCTGCACCAGTAAAGAGTAGTGAGAGCATCTCCATTTGACTGCAGTGAACTTAAACATGTACAGCAATAGCATAGATATGCAGAAACCTATTTTTTTCTTTTGACAATTAAGAATTGGAGCAAGCCCAATAGCATCATAAAGCACAATAAATCAGTAGACCATTTCATAAGGAAAATAGTTCAAACATGAAAGTGCTGGTAAAAAAAGGACAGTATTTTCAGTGATGCAACCACAAAGCACCAGAGAAAGGAAAGTACATTTTCTCCCTGTGCAGGTATCCAAAAAGTAACAAACTACGTCTGCTGTGTCTTCATGTATTTTAGCTTAACGTGTGCCGGTGAGAAAAAAAAGGAGATTTGTGTGCTGATAAAAGCGCTTAACAATGGGAAATGAAATGTGCACATAGGCTGATGAATCTACGTGATTATTAATGCAGATACAAACACAGAATTCCCGACAGAGCTTGAAAAATGGGGCACAAGGAAGGAGAAAAAACATGCAATTAAATTACCTTCATCTCTTGGTCTGTTCATCGTAGACTCATCTTGTTTTTTTGTTAGCGGACCTGAGGTGTAGAAAAGAGGGAGGGGGAGGGACAAAAGGATAAATAAAAAAGATTACATTTGCAGAAAAACAAAACAGAAGAGGAGATGCTTTGTTGTGTTTCAGTGGCTACGTACAAAGAGAGACAAATGCTGAGAAGGAGTACACACCGTTCCCTTAAAAGACGTACGTTTTAACTGCTTGGGATCTAGTCACGCACTGCCTTGAAATGACCCTAGAGACGACTTCTCCTGAAACCCTCTCCCTATCAATCCTGACACACCACTTCTCTGTAAAGAAAAATCAATGAGCAGAATCAAGCCATCACTCTTTCAGTCAGAACAGGCAACGGAATGTGAAGATTCAGCTGAGGACAGTGTTAGGACGGCGTTGCAGTCCCAAAGCAAAAAGCGGCGTCAGTTTGAAAGACTTGAATCTCAAGATACAACACCGAAGAGACATTTACACAAGGGCAGGCGCAGATCCTGAACTCATGTGACAACGTATGCTCAAAGTGCACAGAAATCTTCTGGCATTTAGCCTGAAATGTGAGCCTTCGTTCCAAATTAGCAAAGAGGGACCCGTTTTGAATATTTCCTGCCGCCTGCAAAACCCCAGTGACAGAATTCTCCTGACCAAAGTCAGAGAGGAGTCCCACATTAAGCCGCTTTAATGGTAACGCCAGTTAAACGCTCCACGGGGCACGGCCAGCAGCAAGCATTTATCACATTGACCAAACCGACGCCCAGACGCGTCAACCTCTGTAAGTCTTAACTGATAGGACCTGTTAGTTTGTTTGTTCTTCAGCCCGACAATTACAGATGCGTTTGGCGTCATTCTCAGTCACCGTCTGCATAAGCACGTCCAAGCGGAAAGCAATTAAAATCAACACACATCCTCACGCGTGCACACACACACACACACACACACACACGCACACACACACACAAAGGTCCACACTTGCATGCTAACAGTGTCATCATCATCTGTTGCTGTCCTCCCCATATCACATTCCCTGCTCCCGGGCGGGGAGGCGTTCGCCGCCTCTCATATTAAAGAACATCTACGTCAGTTTGCCAAGGTGTTTATCACTCTGCCGGAGCTCTGCTGACATGTCTATTTCTAACCATTTTGCTAAAACCTCACAATGCTTGGCTTTGGTTGACAAAGAGCATCACTACATTTGCGCATTTCCACCCATCCGTCTGTATGAATATGCTTTCCTGAAATAAAATGTTTATCTTCCGTCCAAATGGAAAAGGATCAATACTGAATAGATTTGCTGAGTACTGGCACACGGAGGGAGATGGTACAGTAGGTCCTCGGCTGGGGAGCAGACGGGTAGGCAGACCGGTAATGGGTTGTGAGGCCCAGAAATCCTCAGTCTCGTCAGCACTTCCCCACTACTTAGCAGCACTCTGAAACCACACCTCACAGCTTAATGGAGACTTTTCTGATTTTATTTGTTCTCTAATGCCTAATAAAGAGCTAACCTCTCCGTGAGGATGAGCTCGGCTCAAACAGAAAGTCACACTTTTGTAACGGACCGTCCAACTTCATCTTAACACTGCACCAGAGCACATTGCCTCGACCTATGTTCAAAACCAAAGAAATGACAAAAAGAGGAGAAATTTCTGTTGACTTTACTATAACATCTTGATCGGTTCAACAAGGTTCCGCTTGTCTTTCCGTTATCCGACTAATGTTAAGATCTTTTAAGAGACCACCCGTATTGGGTTCAGATCTCAGTGGACCCCATGTCTGCACCATCCAGATGATTTATCAAACAAAGGACTCCTCCTCTTTTTACCAAACAGAAGTTTAGGTTGATGAGAATGCCTTTGGTTTAGCAGGTATGCTTAAAAACCAAAATATAGACAAAATGAACTTGTCCTTAACAGCATCCTCACCATCAATTGCCATGGTGATTTGTCCAATAGCTGTTGGGATATGTGCTGCCCAAAGTTGTAGACTAACACAAGGACGTTGCAACCCCAAGAGCTGCTTCTAGCGTGACTAAAAAGTCAAACTGCTGCATTAATCATTTCGGTGCTGATTGACAGTATATTTTTACTGCTGTCATTCCTCTACGCAAACAGATAGCATTACTAAGAGCGTGATTTGTTTTGAAAGAGATGCTCACGGCTGACAACAAACTTCTGACTTTTGAGAGATTACTAGAATGGATTAGACAAGACAAAAAGTAGGTTGTAGCCGAAGGGAAAGAGACACACTTTAGAAGAAAACATCTTTCCCTTCCGCCTCAGTAGAGAAAGCTGCCGGTAGGTTGACTGTCTCATAATGTAATGGGCCACTGGTCACAGAAATGCATTGGCTTACGCGGGAGCATTTGGCTTTGGTTGTCCCAGTACTGTTTGACCTAATGCAGCTCCATCTCTCAGTCAACAGCATTTTTGCTTCGGTTCAGTAAGCCAGTGGCCAGAGCGCAAGCTGCCGCCCGTCCCTCTCTGTTTCCTCAGTGCGGTAAACGGGATGATGAAGCTGCAGTATGTCATGTCTATGGTGGCCTGTCTGCTTGACAAGGTGTCAGACACGGCTTTGGTTCAAACCCCCCCCCCCCCCCCCCCGCCCTCCCCACCCCCCACCCTGCCTGCATCCAGGCAGCAGCTCCCAGCACATGCAGTCGTGTCCTTCTGCTCTCCATCTCTAACCAGTGTGCCCCCCAGCATCCGCCTTCATCCCTGCCTGCGCTCTCCCCCCCCTCCTGAAATATGGCTTTTAATAAAGAGCACAGTAAATGGCTGCTCTAGCGGCAATAAAGAATGAAGAATCTTAGTCCCACACAGTCAAAGAGGGTCTAATAGAAACAGGGATGCAGTGAGCCAGTTCTCGTGCCTTGCAGCCTCACCACGTAGGACAGTTAGGGAGGAACACTGTGAAGGGAGGAGCAGCAGGGAGATAAAGGGAGAGAGAAACTCACTATTCGGTCCACATGAACTTTTGTGTTGTATACATTATTCTAAGGAGTTATTTGGACTTCATTTGAATTGAAGAAGTAGCAGGCTACACGGTGGCCTGTTTGGGAAGGGCACAACGCTCATTTGCATTCAGAACAGTGACCCCTTCTACCGCCATCTGCATAAAAATGGAGGAGAGGGGAGAAAACAGAAAAGAAGCAGGGAGGATTTAAGGGAGGAGAGAGCAGGAGGGGTGAACAGATGCAGAAAGACAAGGGAGCTGTGCATTTTGTCTTGTCTATAACTTTGTCTGAGAATGTGAAGATAATACACAATTGTTGTACTATAGAGATAAAAGATGTGTCAAAATTGAGTAAAGCCGCCCAGATTTGGCACAAATGCATTTTGATCCAGGCAGTATGATTCTGTGCTGCCAATTCATTTTGGCCCACCTACACCCGCCTTCTGAGGCAATGCAACTGCTCACTGCCAAACACAGCACAGCCATGGCATCCTCCGTTGGAAGATGCTAGACCATCACTACGACCAAGTGAGCAAGCTAACCTTCAAGCCAGATACGCAGATACGCTTAGTCCAGCTGAAACACACCCAAGGGTCTGCGTCCACACTAGCAGCTCTGTTAGGCTGTACTTAAGCATGGTAGGGGGTTGAACTATAATGCGGATGTTTAGATAGTATAATGGTCACAGTGTTCACTAAACACTTAGTGAACACTAAACTTTGTTAACACTAAACACTAAAGTGATTCAAAATGGACCCGGAAGCAGCAAAGGTTATGCCCCATTCTCAGTACCATTCTGCAACTAAGACTCTCAGATTAGCTGAGTTTTAGAACATAAAACTCTAAATAAACAATGACTAAAGATATATTTAATTAAGGCATTATCGCAAACCTAACTAACACCAAGCAAACTATCTGTGAGATGTGTAAAATGCGGTGTGTTCGATTTCAGGGGTATTTTAGTCTCCTTCGGTCTATATTTCTCTCTCGCACGCAGGGCCAAACATATATCCTTGGGGACAGCATCAGCCTTGCGGAAGAAGTGACCCCTGACAATAAGTGACAGATTGTGACAAGCAGACATGGCTGCATGTTAAATCAGACTCACTCATTTGCACACCTTGTCCCTTGGGAATAGCACAGAAGATTCTATATCGGCCTCTCGGAGAGTGTGTGACGTAAGTAGCGTGTAGCATACACACACACGCATGACCGCAGGACTTAGGAGGAGGTATATCGGTCCGAGGTTGCTTCTCTTTCCAATCCCTTTTACTCATTTCTTCTTCACATCTCTGGTGCTCAGGTTTCAGTTAATACTGCAGTGATATTTCCTTTTTTCCACTCGCAATTAACAAAAAAAAGGAATAATCTGCAACAACCAATCTAAGGTTATGGATTTGGGCTTTAGTGTTAAACTACAAAAAAGATGTGCACCACTTTAGACTGACCCCGGAGTTTGTTTTTGTAGAGTATAAAAGCGGGACTACGTAAATATTTTCTTGCATACTCTCACGTAACTCTCAGGTGAGCCCATTAATCACAGACTTTTTAACATTTCATCATTAGCCTTGCTTACTATCATACGTAGCATATGCTTTGCCTCCAAAGATACACTTTGATCCTGTGTTCTTTTACCTGCCCATCTGCTTTCTCAAACACTCTCCACTGGATCATTAATGCAAGGAGTACACCCAGATAGCCCATGCAAAGGTTGGCGTTTTGCATTGTAGTGATCTTCAGTTTTTGTATAATTTTACCCCAGGAGACCTAAACAATATTATCTTCGGCAATACAATCCCTCAACCAGCTGCTACAACAGTACTAAATGCAATATAAACTTGAATAGTTTGTAAAGAATTCCTCATTAACCACTCATTCCATTAAAATAATGAAACTTGCATGTACAAAAAAAGGTAAATATATGTTTATATCAAAATATAAAAATGTGGAGGTTATTTCAGCATACATATGCACAATTAATAATAAACTATCCCTTATGCGCTCTCCAATGCTGTCCCTGTCAAACAACTACTGGGGAGAAGATTATCCAGGGGCATTTATTTAACATCAAAACCTGCAACACACATTTGAGTCACACGAGGAAGCCTGAAAGTTTGTAATGCTCTGTTAATTATAGACATAATTTATAACATTAACATCTAATAAGAAAGGCTACATTCTGATTATGAAAAGGAATTGAAACAAACACCGACATTGGTTTTCCGAGCCCAAAAGCAGTAGCGGTCTGTAATGTTAGCTATTTGCTGCAAGAATCTATGTATCGACTATGACTGTATTAAAAACAAAGTAGAGTGATGCAAAAGGTTAATGTTAGCGAGGTTAAACAATTAATAATGTGATGATATAGTGTTCTTTTTAAGCAAATAAGTTAATCCAGCTTAAGTATAGTATAGTATAGTAGTTACAATATGGAAAATGGGTACAAATATCTGATAAAATGTTTGAATAAACTAAATGTGACAAATAACAGTAAAGTGTTAGCACAAGAAAGATTGCATGTGTGATGATGCTGCAGTATATGTGCATCTAGAAAACATTTAGACGAATGGTAATTCAGAAACCAATACTAATTGATACTGACATTGATAAAACAAAACATGAGTTTATCAGGGAATATATTTGGTAATCTCCTCTTCGGTGTCTTTCAGCTCACACTAAGAGCTCTTTTTACACTACCTGTAATCCCGGCTAAGTGATCAGATATCTGTGATTTTTAAATGATTGGAAAATTACGAGCTGCACTGCAACAGTTGTGACACAAGCTAATCTTTTCAGGATTTCACTTGAGCTCTCACCTTCTTCTGAAGGCCAACATAACACCTTACTACTTCTTGTATGAGGGTTTTGTCTCACTCACCATCTTCAGTTGGTACATAGATGTTGAGGTAGAGGCAGTCCTCACTCTGGTTCTGAACATAGGTCGCTGCAGCGTCCAGGTTGTCTGTGAACCACACGGGGAGCATGATCTCCGGTAGAACCCCGTGGACGTTCTGGGGACACACGGGGGCAAACTGCGTGGCATTGCGAATTTCTTGCCAGGAACCTGGAGCTTCGGGGGGCTGGAAGCGGCGCTCGCCGACGGGCGCCGTGGCGTACGGCACGCCTAGGTACTGTTCCACGGGGCCCAAGATCTCGTTGTTGAGGTCCCTCTTGATGCCGCGTATCTTTCCATAGCCGGTGGACACTATGGGGTGTTTCAGGTCAACTCGTTGACACGAGGAGAGGGTGAGGTGTAGCACTAGTCCCAAGAGCCACAGCAGACAGTGACTAGCAATCTGCTGAGAATTATAATGACGCTTCCCACCAGAGCCTTGGTGGCTGGCAGCATTGAGTGGAAAAAACAACATGTCCAAAATAAAGGCTTTTTTAGTCATATCACTCAGACTTCAGCGGGGTGCAGAGAGGGGTCACAGACCTAGTGGGTAATTGTAAATAACAAAGGAAAACAGAGGAGTTGTGGAAGGGGACAGCTTAACGCGTTTCCCTATGGTGACATGGTGAGCCGCAGGGACAGCTGGCATTCTCAGGTAGACTCTGTGGCCTTGTGTGTCTTCCTCTTTGGGACTCCGGATGGATCCAGGGCTGCAGGCAGGAAGCAAATTACACCTGAAAAACACAGACAGGTTGCAGGTTTCAGTCAGGGTGTGAATAAGGGTGCTTTCTAAAATGCACAAGAGGACAATATGGTTAAGTAGATTCTACCCAAGGTGAATTGTCTGCTAGATTAAAAGGAGAAATAATGTCACTTTACTACAGATGTAGTACATTTATATTACCCCAAGGGAAAAGTGTGTTATTCGTTCTACCATAACAAACAAAGCGGTGCTGAGGACAATTGAATTGATTACAAAATAGCAATGAGGTTTATTCTATTTACATCAATTTTATTAGCATGAAACGGTTTGAAAAGATACATGTTTCTCACATTTAACTTTTGTTTCACTGGAAAATCACATTGCAGAAGCTAAAGAAGCTTTATATTCCATTTAATTAAACATTAATTAAAAAAAAATGTAATTTGTAGTAAAAACCACCCTCATCTTGTAATCGACATGAATCCACCAAATAGATAAGCATAATTTTGGGTAGTGAAGGAAACAAACCCTACTGCCCCAGCACCTTTTTGAGCCACCCCCCACCGTGTCAGAGTTAGCGTTCCCCTCTCAGCTCAGTTCAGTTGGTGCTCGCTGCCACATCATTACAGATGAATGGGCAGTGCTTATCTCACTCTGGCTTTGGGAGACGGAGCCGTTTAGGTGTGATAAAGGCTTTATGTGGTGCTAACTGTTGGTTGAATGGCACCTTGCCCCCCCCTCCCCTCAACCGCCCCAACATCCACAATGTGCTGCCATTCACAGTATGACAGCTTTAAGATGGCGTGCAACGTTCCATGTTAGTGACGTGAGTGGTACTCTGCTTCATAAGGACAAAACAAGAACACGTTGAGTGGAAGGAATATTCAGTTCATTAAAGCCTTAGTGACTAAGTGAAGTTATGCCAACGCTACAGTACATCCTGAGCCAAGACTAAGTTGTGTAAGGACACCCTGCGTTCTCATCAAAGAGGTTAGTGTGCACACAGTCAAGCCGAAAATCCAACTTAGCCAAACATTAATGTGAATTATACACAGTGCATGACTCTCCACATTGTAGTACAGGATCCATTGTGAGAGGGTAAGACTGAGTGATTTACAGAAGCCAGGAGACTTATTAATAATAAGAGGCAAAGATTTAAAGATTTAAAAATGTTTTCATTTACCTTATTTACCCAACCAAGGACATTGAAAGTTTGACATTTGAATCTTACCACAGACGTTTGTGAGATAATATTGGATGGACCTCATGGGTAAAGATGGGAAGATGTTGTATGTAAGAAATATGAATGGTGTGGTCACAAAAGTAAGGTAAATGTGAAGCAGTGTTTCATTACGGGTGTGGTGGGCCCAGCTCGCCGCTCCTAGTCACGAACATTGCCACAGACTGCAAACCGAGGACAGTCGGCCCTGGTTAACAGTTTTGTCAGCTAACAGGGGGCTCTGTCAAAGAAATGGGACGTAGCCAGCCACCCCCTCAGGCTGAATGCAAATATTTTGAGTTCATTGAGAAAGTGTGGCGGGAAAAAATAGACTTTGGCGGGCTGCCAGTCCAGGTGATTAATGGGAAAAAGTGCCATGGGGTTGCCAGGTAACCAGCTGAGGGAAGTCACTGCTCCTGTCCACAGGAACGCTAACTGCTAACTACAAAAACACTCAATTGTATTCTTTACACTTTTGTTTTAGAACAAACAACAAAATTCAATGGATTGATAATACATTTATTGATCAACCAGCTACAATTTAGAATATGAGGGACTTTTCTAAATTCAGGGGGATTACTCACATTTTACATACTCTTTGCAACTATTTCCTAATTCTGTTGGATGAATGTGAATGAACACAAAGCTCAAACCCAAGGTCAGAACACCTTAAATATGCACAGTAGTAAGGCTGCACACAGACGTATGTCTTTACTTACTGAGGTAGGACGGACGAATGCTTGCCTCCCTGACGTAAAGACACAAATGCTTAAAAACCCGATGAGGCGGCAGATGTTGCATGTGAGACTTACGGTAAGCACAAATTGCTCTGTTCTCAACCGCTCACATGTGACTCGCAAATGGTAGTACCCAAACATCCCTAACATCTGTTTGTGTCAACCATCCGTGAGCTGAAATGGCATGGAGCATGAATCTACAAACATAAAAGGGGATAAATTGCCACACAAATCACCAGGCTGTTTTAAGCTGTTGTTATATAACAGGTAGCTCTGTAAAATGAAGCGGTTCGAGAAGGGTATTTTATGCTGAAAATGGAATGGTCAGAGTGGTTAAAGAAAACTTTAAAAACAGAAAATGTGCCTTGGGGATTTCTTATTGCTTTGTTTCCACTTTGTTAAAAAGACAGTGTGGCTGTCAAGCTGCTGTCCTCTGCCAGTCAACATCTGTGGTCGGCAAGCAGCTAAGCAAGCCAGAAACAGAGGGTTGAGTTTTTGACTGAAGTTGCTGTCTGTGGACAGAAAAAGGGACCATTTAATCTAAAAAACAAACAAAGTCTCTATGCATTGACACCTAATCGGAACAATAACTTCCTTTTGCAGGAGACATTAATAGTGTCATTTAGAGCCGATACGCTATGACTTGACATTCAAATGCACATTATTCCAAAGCCCATGATACCCTTTGTGTATAATGGACACGTCTTACGATTGTTCCTGTCACTGAACCGGCGTCTGCACGACTTTGCTTCAGGTGCCTTCCCTTTCCTTAGTGATCCTGTGGAAATAACTAATGTGGGAAGACAGCCTGTCAAATTGTCAAAATAATCAAATATTTGTTTAGCTACTTAGTTATTTTCTAAATGATTGGAAAAGAGACTTATTATTAGTTTGAAAAAAAAAAGTAGGCAGGTTTTATTGAAACATGTTTTTCTACTACTAAAAGGATTACAGCTGGCTAGTGATGGACAACAAAATATGCTGACATTAACAAGATCGTTCTCTACATTTGTACTAATGCGCTAATGTTTTAGCATTTACAATTACCACTAGTGGCCACAGTGGCTGCTATTCAGGTGAAAAATTCATAGATAATCTTTTAAAGAAGATGCTACATGGATCCCAAAGGGCTTTGCACTTTCCGTCTTTGGTACACAAACTTATCATTAACATTAACTTATTCTGTGTGATTATAAAAGCATAAACCCTCCCATACGCTCGTCTTTCGAATTTCTTGATTAAGTCTACGACACCTTGTTACGTTTTTGGATATCGTCTCAGCGTGATCCTTCACCCATTTATGTGTACCGAACCCTGCCTGTCCTTGACTTCCGTCGAAGAATAAAATCTTTGACACGCGTTTCCTGAGTCGTGCTCTTGAGTCCTCCGATTGCAATTCATAGTCCTCTCACACTTCCTCGTCTCTTTAATCACTAAAAACGATATGAAGCACCAATGACGCTCAGGCAACAGGGTGGACCTAAACGATTTGAAAGTCCCACAATATTCGGTAAATCAATTCGTTTTAATAATGACAAACAAGGAAGTTTCTGCCTATTCTTGTTAATTGAAATCATGTGTGATGCATTTGCTTGAAACTCCCCCAGCTCAGCCGTCAGTTAAGTTTAGGTCACGACTTAAAAGTAGTGTTACTAACTGCCCAATGTCTTTTAATTAAAGACAACAGTCAAGCCCCTAAAATGTTTTGAAACCATACGACACGCCTCATAATGGAGACGAAAGCCTCTAAAGACAAGGGCAGGGCTGCAGAGGGTAATAGGCAGAGATTTGACAGACTTTATGTCAATCGAGCTTTATTCCATATTAGGATTATTGTAATAGGATCACTGTTGAACCTTCTGGGAAGAAACAAATTCATTTTTGCAGTGTATTTGTTCAAGTTGTGCAGATAAAAAAATAATCACAGCTTACTTCAACAGCGTCATTAAAGCTGTATCATCATGTTGCTAATGAGAACGTCTGTAACATATAATAGAGGCAGGCTCTGTTTTTGGCCTTACCGAGCCGTAAACCTGGGAGGATAACCAGAACAGAAACAGACATGTATTTTTTGTTTAAGGTTTTGGGGCACGATGATGTATGTTTATTTGATTGACAATAAAGAATTAAAAAAAGCAAAAGCATTTTTAAAATGTATATATATTTGTATGGCTTAATGTGTAGTTGAGCAAGAATAGTACCTAGACCATCTGCAAGCCTGTCATGGTAATGCATATGCAACATTTATTTAATACATCTTTAGACTTGTCAGTGCCAGATGCTTCAACTTAACAGAGTACCAACATCTAGTCCGACAATCAGTCAGTTTCAGCACCAGAAAGTAAAAATGTGTGCACACTGACTCATCTGATCCTGCTGTTTGTAGGCTGGCTAATTTGGACAGCTGGCGAGCTAATGTTAGCCAGCCACTGGGTTAGAAGTGGATGAAAAAGCAAGCTAACCAATTAGAGTCAGTGCACTCCCATCAAACTGTTGGTTTTATGTCAGTTTACAGGATTGTCAAGACCATAGTAGCCAGCAATTTGTTAACTAAAAATATCCTTTATGTGAATACCGTAATACCTTAGTTGTCACCATGTGAACAGAAATTTCAGTTAATTCAATATATTACTTGGCCATATTGTAGTCAGCAGGATCTTTCCAGGAGTACTTGCCAGACTGTCATCAAATTTGAAAAAAATATTGCTTGTCACCAGAGAATCATTTCTACTCATCATTATGACCCTAAGGCAAACATGTCCCTTTTGATCGGGACTAAAGCATCATCACAATTCAGATACCAAAACAGATCTATCCACAAGGAAATAGCACTAAACACTTTATTATAACTCCAATTAAACATAGCTGCAAATGTGTAAACAGGAATAAAGGCCTCCTGACTGAGCAGCAGAGGCCTCGACAAGCACAGCAACTTAAAACCAATCAACTTTTGTTATATTCCTTCACTACACTCCTGCATGGACTCACCCCCAATGGTTAACAACATGAAAACACAAGTTAGGTTAAAAAATGTATTACACAAATGAACAAGTAGAAGCCAATAAAGCAGGCTTAGTGAAGCATCAATGTAGGTTATCAAAACGGCAGCAGGGATCATAAAGCAGTTGGCGGTCTGAGCAGATAGGAGACACTAGACAAAAGGCTCTCAGTCACTGCTGCACCAGAAAATCGATATGTTGCTGTAAGTCACCACTGTTCTCTCTGTTTAACGCCTGTAGATCACATGGAGCCCCCATTATCTTACAAGTCTCCTCACCAGAACACAAACAGAATGAGATCTCTTGACGGGGGACTGCCCAGACACTTAAAAATACGGTGAACATGTCTGCCTCTGGGGGACCGTTAATTTGGATTCATCCAAGTGTTTTTGGTAGTTGTGAGTGGGAGAATGTGTCATACTCAGGCCAAGTATTGTGCACAATCTGATGACACACTAATTAGCGACAATCGAGGTGAAATGCTAGCTGCGTTAGCGTGTGCATAGGTGTCTGTGGGCGATGCGCACAGTTTGAGGGAGCAGTCTGACAGCTGCTTTGCCTCAAGCTTAAAGCTAATTTAAGAATAGAATGGCTCACAAGTTAAAGAGAGAGGACACATTTGCCATGTTGACACGGTTGCCCGGTCTCAATGACACCCAAAAATGTGAACAATGATGCTCATGATACTCTTTTTTTTTTTTTTTTCTTAGTCTAGGAAAAATAAAATGAAGGAAACAGAAAAGGCTGTTGCAAGGATGAAAACCATACATAAAAGCATGTCTAGCGGGGCGTAATTTAAAAGGCGATTTACTGGATAACATTGAAATAACTAGCATGCGTTCCTCGGGCAGGTACGTTCGTGCTCACTCCCCCCAGCAGAACTGCAATCCGCTTTATTCTTGACTCAAGAGTGAACGGAGCCTGAGGATCTCCGAAAGTCTGGATGTGGCCAGGGGCCAGACGTTGCTTTAGCCTACTTTAAATGATCATTGAGAAGTGATGACAGCGAGCCAGCGCTCAACCATATCGCACAGGTTTACATCACGCTTTAGCCGCTAGCTTGAAGATACACTGGTGCATTGATTGACAATGCTCTTGCTTGGTGTTTTCAAGGGTATCACATTTGTCCGAGGGCTCCAAAGTAATACACTGTTAATGTGTGGCTCGTGTTCTTGATGTGGATGTGTTATGAACATTTGGCTGGCAATGCGCGAGTCTGACTAATTCATTACCGGCTGTGACAGCCACATCCGACTGACAAGCAAATTCTTCTCCCTTTATGGGGAGAATGTCTTGATAGGGCTTGTGGTGAGTTAGTGAAATAAAACGGCATAAAAGCCTTGGGGATAGGCTACTTTGCAAATCATCGCTATTATTATAATAACATAATGCCTTGGGAGAAATATTCCAGACTCACTAGAGAGAAAAGGCCTACACTGTAAATGCACATATGCTACTATGTGAGTGCAGACTTACACTTGACAACCATTTTAATTTACTGTCATAGAACAAATCCTGGGTTGCCAAATACATTTTAACTGAAAGTATTCTGGAAAATGGCTTTATTTCAGCATCATCAACTTTACTTCAACATGTTGTGTATATAATACGACACCTGAAGCTCTGGATTAATAGCGACAAATCAAACGTCTGCTTCTTTTTACTGTTACAGTTCATTGAATAACTGGCCGAAAGATAATCCTCATGCAACTCCGTGTTATAGCCACACAGCAGAAGAAGGTTTGAATCGAGTGAGAGGTCAAAACGAGAAAGGAGAAGAGCATGTCATAAAAGAGGTGACGGGGAGTATAGAGAGTGGAGACCAATGGCAGAAGAGATAGAGGGACAAGCTGTGGTGGCTGAAACGGAGGCAGGTGCAGGCAGCACTGGTGACATGGTTATGTGGTTTGGGGGGATGTCAAGTTAAAGCTCATCATCCTGTAATCCCCTTTCTCAAAGCCCCACCACACTGATAGTTTGTGATACAGACTTAAAGCATATGCAGAGGACTTTAAACACAGAGTCTCCATCAGTGACGTCATTCCTACTGCCCAGGAACAATGACACGAGAGCAAAGTATAATGCAAGAATATTAGATTATAAAGTGAAACCTTCACAGCAATGTTGACATCTAGCTTGTTTTGGGGCCCCAAAAGTATTTGGTTGTCATGTCAGGGTTAAGATCAATGCTAGGCTGCCTTCTTCTAAAATTGGGATGTTATGTACAAAGTCGGGTTGCGAGCCGATCCCTTCGTGAAGCTGAAAATCAACACTGACAAACATTGTTTTCTTTCAAATCAAATGTGCAGGTATGGAATCAAATCCAAGTCACCGTACTTTTTGTATTGCACAGTACACACACTTTCAAACAGCCATTCTGCCATGAAGTTTCCCTCGCAACTCATTTCAAAGCAATTTCATTTCAGTTATGTCAACAAAGCCGTCGCTTGGCTGTTAGCTGATGTTTTAGAAAACTGCAGTTGGGGAAGAAAATATTTTTTTGTGTGAAATATCTGAACAAGTACAGTATATTATTGGGAATTTTGTTATAGATGAAATATTCTCTAATATACTGCAAGGCTTTTTTGGATTCAATGCAATATTCTATTAAGCTTTGCGAAGGTGGTATGATCAATAAAACATTTTTTTAATGCAAACTGTAAAATTCAATCAAACATCTCCTCCCGGCTGTAATACGAAGCTTAATAATCAACATTGATTTTAGGTGTAAATGACCGCCTTACATGATAGTGGATGCATTTACAGTAGGTCTGCACTAATAGGTGAGTGGTTACAAAAGCCCAAACTTTGGGAGTGAATCAAATTGCCCTGCTGCCTGAAATAATTTGAATTGTTTCCATGCTTAACTGAATATTTATCACCATCTCTGTTGTCACAGAATCAAGCGGACTTGTGCATTGTTCGTATCATGCTATCAAAACATGTGTAATTTAGTCATGTTTTGAATTTTTACAGTTGAAGTGTTTCCATTCTTAGATGTTCTAAAGTCATTTGCATAATTAAATCACAGGTATCCACTTACATACATGTGTTTTTAAAATGTACATCAAAGGTAAGTATTTTATCACCTGTTGCCATCCAAGCCTCAGTAGACAGTGGGGTCGCTTAGAGAGCATCTTGAGAGCAAGTGGATACACGTGTAGCCACAACAATCTTACGTAATTTCATGTAAGCAAACATAAATACTAGGCTGTAAAAAAACACATGGCTGACAGTTGAATACTACACACAAGACATTTAGACAATAATACTCATTATACAGTCAGGGCTGACGGGTGGTGGGGACAGGTGCGGGCATTTGCAGTCTCTGTAACCATGTGGGCAGATAAGGACTGTGCTGGAGAAGTGGTGTGAGATTTAAGATGAAGTAGCACGAGTTACCACAGAAAGAACAATGACTTATATTAGTGACAAAAAGTGATATGTAGATGGGATGAGACAAAAATTCTGCAGTGCACCTACGGATGTATCTGTTAAGGTTCATGGACAGTGACAGGTGGGAATGAAGGGGAGATACCAGGACAAGTGAAACTAAGGAAATGATCATTTGAGGTGAGAAAAATGTGAGGCTGAGCAAACATACAGTCTTTATGAATCAGAACCATTGAAGTTTATTGTGGAGAGATCTGTTTAAGCTACTCGGTTTACCTGGTAATAGCTATTCAAAGCCACAGCCTCCTTTCCTTGACACAAGAAATTGAGTGAGACTTCGTTTGAAGTGGCCAAACATATTCAATTTAATTGGTGTTATTCATTATAGACGAAAATTTGCATAGAATTATTTGCTATATTTAGGGCTTTGAATTTTTATGGCCATGGCAGCAAATGTGAGCTCCACTATTACTCACAGATGTTGTTACACATACAAATGTATACTTCAAATACATTTCATGTTGCTTGAAATAATCATTTGGATAAAATGGATTCTTACAACATTTTCACTCAATATACAATTTCAGTAAAATGAATAATAAACAACTATTTGTAATCATTGTCCATCTCACCCAAACACTCTGTTTGCCATTTTAAAACCATCACCTTGGCAACAGTAATGTTCATTGCAGCAATCACCTTGGCTACTATCATTATTATGCTATTCAAAGAATTATCAACAAAGCTTTTCATAATAAACGGTACGTTTGTACCATAGAGCACTGTACATCAGACTACATGGAAAATGCTCTTTAACATCGGAGATGCAACTCCTTACGTTGCGTCAAACAGATGAACAACTTGGGAGAGGCCGCATATTTTATATTGAATAAAGTCATTTTAAAAGTTCTAAAAAATAAAATAAAATCATCTCTTTTTGCAAGGCCACTTGCCATTGTATTACATCCCCAAGTATCATCAGTCCATTGACTTCTTTGGTCAGAAATGGTGATTTGTGTGTTTGTCAGTCCTTTCTTAGAGAAAAAATATTCTCTTATTCTCCAGCCATTTGGTTACCCTTCTTGTGTTTGTTTAGCTTGTGTTTTTAAATGCTGCTAAAATAAGGCTCCCTGACTGCTATAGTAATACACTGTAATCCAGATGTTATCTGAGTATCGCAAAAAACATTTATATTTCAGAAATGCTGGGATAACATGCATTTGTCGACAGACAAACCCCAATTCAAAAGTGTTCATGTTCTCTGCAATAGCCATTCAACGTATCAATTGAATCTATAATCTTAAAGTGATCTTGGTGCCTGACCGTCACTATATTTTAACAGTTGCCTAAATCAAAAGAGTTTTTCTATCATTAACCAGGATCAACCAGCAAGTTGCCAACAAAAAACTCCCAGAAGGGACTTTGATCACAGACATTCCTGACAATGTCTGAAAATATGCAAGATGATGGCTAAATTTAGGGCATGGGGATTTACAACACTGTTGGAGATGCAACTAGTCATGTGTTATTACACTCAAAAAATCAATAAATACACAGGGAAAATCAATTATAATTTCATAGTATATCTACAGACATAATAAAGGCTGCTCTAACATCATGTACGTGGGGACATTGTACAGGACGGGATAAGGAATCTAGATGCACGCCATAGGGGAAACATTGCACATTTAGAAACAGAGGATCAATAACAAATGGAAGCAGACGTCCTGAAACATAAGCCTGCTTCAGCGTCTCAGACTGGGGGAATGTTGACTCAGGATCATCATTCCTTTGAGTAAATACATACAGTTTACTTTGGCACGCTATTCAAGCTGCCAACAAGGCTGGCTAAATTTAAACGTTGCCTTATGAGCACTGTCACGTTCAGTGTGCCTTTACTGTTGGGCTAGCTGTGTTGGATTAAGGCGCTGAGACTCGCTGTAGGTGGGATGTATTCTGCTAAAATAATTCTTAAACCCCAAATTCCTGTATTCCAAAGATACTGTGACCTTATAACTCGCTAAATTCTGACAACGTGAGACTTCTCCTATAGTCTTGGCATAATAAATGACCTTTAGACATTTTTTTTAAGTAGTAGTAATCCGTACATATTTTTATTTACAATGTGCTTGGTAAAATATTTCAACAAAAAGTAGATAACAACACATTATCACAAGAATTTGTTTCAATAAGCTGACACCAAAACCTCAAACTAAAATTGGACATCATGCCTCATTTAGCCTGACAGCCAAAAACAAAAAGCCAAACGTTAAATGAAGCCGTGCCCATTCATTGACAGAATGCTAGTCTTTAGAGGTCAGCGCTTTTTAAACATGGGCTCTCATTCTTATTTAGAGGAATGGAGCATCGAGTTGTTCACGGCAAGGCACCTGCATGCCATTGGCTGATCAGTATCAACTGACTCCTACGGTCACCTTTTAGCGGACAGCCAGGCAATTAGGTGGTCTCGATAATCCGTCAAGCCCTCTCGCTCTTGTGATTATTCATGTCGCTTCTTCCGGTACAGGGTCGTACGCCGCACCGACTCTCCGGTGCTGCTTGGTCATCTGTTAACCACCGTGAAATGCGGTGCATTGTCCATCAGGACATCTATTTGCAACAAATCGTCCTGAATCCTTTGATGCAAGTGTCTGACTGAACCCTTTTTGCAAAGGCGCTGAACAAAGCAGTGGTTTTAGCGATGTACAACAGCCTGCATAGTAGACTTCACTGAAGCTGATCTTCGTGTTCATCAAATATAAATTGTCCAATGGGGTGTTGGATAGTGGAAAAAACGCTACAAAAATATGCCACGGTGTTATATTTACGCTCAACATAGTTTATATGTATCTATAGCAGTGAAAAATAAAATCCAATAAATGTTTAACACTGTATTGAAACAAGCCAACACAAACAACAGCTATTATTCATGGGAAAACAGCCAAACACAGCAAACATAAATCCAAACTGAGAGATCCTTTTTAAAACAAATCACTTGTTCGTAATAAAGCCTGGGAAAATTTTTAATTGAGACATGACTAGAATGGATTTTGATTTGTGATTTGATTCATTCTTCCATTTGGAATGTGGTCCAACAAAACGGAAATAATATAATCATTTATAACCCATTCCATGCGTAATTACAATGTGTATATGTTGTCTGGGTATCCGTTTCCATCTGCATCAACGCTGCCGGGCGTTTTTGAGCCCCTTTGTGTTCTTCCACTTGCACCGGCCTCCTGATTCTGCTTTATTCTGGCTGACTTGCAGGTCAACCCTTTGCACTGCTGATGAGTATTAATGTTTACTTTATCTTCAAACTACAGGTCTTGGCCTTTTGAGAATTTGAGAGCAACCCTGGTATTTCCTGGTTCATTTGAACAGAAGAGACCCAAGGGCCGCCAATGAGGTCGCATAAAGATGACTTTCCGCAGTAATCTGGAATCACCTCCATTTTGGACTGTAACGTATGAAATACTAGGATTAATCGTCATTGACTACAACAGATTTTTTGAATTTCCAGTCGATGTATGTTAATCTTTACTCATATTTTGGATCTAGTTACACCTCCAGCGTTATAGTACAGTAGCTACAACGGTTTTCCAAAATGTGTGCATTATCATTCACAAGACAGGAAGGACATCTGTGTATCTGATTTTTTCACTGGGCCACACTTGATTCCTGCTCGGGAGGTAAAGAGTAGGTGGGGGCATGGTGATTAACATTTCCTGTTGCGCATCTCATTAGGCGTTAGAGTTTCTCACTGTTGCTTCATACGGCAAAATTAACTGACCATTATGTTCCCATCTGCAAATGTAGAAAGCATGACATTTAATTAATAATAAGTGGGCTACCTCACCAATGTGTCACCGAGGCCACATTTCAAATTGTATAGCTGTCCATTTCATGTCAACACTGCCCACATCTTTCTAAAGAGCAACAGCTGCTTAATGCGTGTGCTGTGTCGGTGATTTACCATCCGACAGTTCAATAACAAACTACCACTGCTTGAAAATTACCGATTTCGATTTCCTAAAGAGGACATCCCATGGCAAATTTTAATGCCAGCTCAGGCTTGTGTATCACTGCCCACAACATATAAGGGAACTAAGTGTTACAGCCGCTTAATGGATCATGTCTGATGAATTGAAGGGCCGAACTCTGCAATTCAGGAAAGGTCGCTTGTCTCGTTTTAATTGGCTTGCATCTCTGCTGCTAATAAAATACATTACATTAGCAGACATTTTAATGGTGTTTGGTGGGATATTCTTTGCACACTTTGCAAGACAGGACATCCCTTACGCCGGGTTATCTCATTGATGAGTGCTATGTTATATTGTTCAAAGAAGATGGTTACCATGGTATTTGACCGGGGGTTTTCTCTCTCTCAGGTTTACTTTGCTTACGGATGATGGGTCAGGTCAAGCTATTCTCCTGCTTTTCTCCCACTTGGTTGTGACGTGACTGAGAGCAAGGTCATTTTAACCTTGTGTGTGTCTGATTTTACATAGAATTGAAATCCTCAAGCTAATGAAAGCAGCTGCACCATTAATCCAGGACACAATGAAGGTTTTATGTAACGGTGATGTAGCTTAGTGTGAAACTAGTCAATCGTGGAGATCATGTATCATGTACGGACAATAACCGTTGTCACGCCTCCAAGCTGGTCAAACACTAGGCGATATGGGCTGGATTGTAATGCTGTTCGGGTCCTGGCTTTCTTGCATTAAGATAATTGTGCTTCAAACACAAAGAAACACAACATAGCAACTTTCCAGAATGAAGTCACATGATGTGTCTGTTTTTGGGCAATAAGTGCTGGACACAAACCAATGGGACATGTTGCCCATGGAGCAGTGAGTCTCCAAGTTTTGTCCAATGCCAATATGAGACACATCAGTCCGAGAGATTTTGAGGAATGTTCTTGACACATATCTGAGGGCTCAGGGTAGTCCTACACTAAAACATTGGAGAGCACAGCATAGGAGGGCTGTCCTGGGGACTTTTAGAGCACTTGAAACACTTTTTTGTAAGTGCAAAATCCTGCAGTCCCTCCTTAGGGGACTGTGCCACAGTTCATAGAGTAGTGAAACACAGGCACAACATGGGGAACTCCAGAAAAAGAGAAATCAACGTAAATACAAAAAAAAACAATGACAATTTCATGCAGCAGATTTGAAAAGTACAATCGTTTTTAAGTGTTGATTTATTTATGTGCTCTAACTTTAATGACTGCTGGTTTATGTGATGCCAAGCCTTTATCACTTAAATTCCATTTTAACGTTTCAGCTATAGAGTATTAATGTGTTTGGATCACTATTACACCAATTTATCGGCTGGTTTAAAATTCATGACTGAATAAAGGTTTCATCAACTACAGTATTCAGAATTTAAATACTATATATATAAATATTATACTATATATACACTGTGTGCACTTTGATCGACAACCATGCAGTGGTCAGTTAGCAACTACAAAATATAATTTATCCCAATTAAAACAACTCCTAAAGCTGGTGTAGGGAAATATCACGATAAAGTGACTCGACTGTTCCCTTGAAACGCTGGGCCTCGGAGCACTGGTATTTCACTGGTATATTCAGCAGATAAGCTACAAAAAGCTTGGCATAAACCCATGTGCTCCTCAAAGAAAGCTCGGATGTTTATCATACTTATGTAAGACTATGTTTATGCATGAATATCTCACTATACACCTTCAGAAACTTCACCTTGCTCATTCACATGTATTTTATTACACATCAAGACTAAGCTAACTTTATTATGGATTGTGTCCAGTCTTGTTGATGTTGTCATCCAATCCATTAAGCTGCCATTCTTTCTATTTTCATTAGGGACCATGCACTAACCAAACACCATATTAACATGCAAGTAATTCTTTTTTATGCAAAGTAATCACCTTTTTGAGGGGCTCGACTTACTTAAAACATATGGATATCCTGCACACACACATCACATGGTGTACCGTAAACCCAACAGGAAGTTGGTCATTTAATGTGCTCAGCCCTCTTTGGCCTTTACCATCCTTCATCTAACTTGTCCAACAAATGTCACCAGACTTATTTCTAAGTTGGTCAGTACAGTCTAGAACGTTAAAACTAAAACCTATCTAACATGTGCGCTTTCATACAATATTGTTGGTAATAGGAGGTAATAAGTTGCGGTAACCCAAGCTTACATTTGCCCCTAATCGTTTCCCTACAGTGGAATTCCTTTTTTATTTTCACTGTTTGCCCCCTACAGCTAATCTGGCCTTTTATTGCACTAAGCGAAAAGTTACCTTTCCATTCTTCTGGGTTAGCCCCGCCCCTTTTAAGAGGTATTAATGTTATTGTTGGGTGGCCTTATTGCAACCCCCCCCCCCCCCCCCCCTCGACATGCACAACAGTGCAAGGGCCAAATCACCACTGCTTGTCACTATGATTCCATTTATCTATTTGTCTCCTGGATACCGAGCAACATCGTGCTCACCAAAATATTGGTGTAAATAAATAAAATACTGGTTTCCAATGTGGTATCTTTCCAAGCAATACAAACAATGGTACAATAGTACACATATTAACTCTTGATCACAAGATTTGTGATGTCACTGCACTACATACTAGTAAAGCAAAGGATCACCCGACAATATAATGTTAACATATCTTACGGATCTTGTTGCTAGTGAATAAGACACAAAATGGATCCATTTCAGAAATAGTTAATCATTTTATTATCTTGGAAAGAATGAAAGTCTTAAATGTTCCCAAAGGACTTTCAATTTGGGGATTATGGGTACATCTTTGCCAAATCATTGCGTTTTTTTCTTCTCTATATATTGACAACATTAGGATTTGGCCCCTGCCTTTCTCATAAGTATATTCACTTATATCACTGTTCTTTTCTATTTGAGTAAGTGTCCAAATGCCATTTACCGAGTTGACCTGACGCTGGCTTAAGAAAGCAATCCCAGCTATTCCAACAGTACACCAACACGAGTAATGCCAAATTCTGCAAAAGTCTACAAAATCACTTTATTGGTTTTCTAATGGATTTTAAATGTCACTCATTCTTTGCTAGATGCTCCAAATAGGTGGAAGAAACACATTCACTTCCCCAAAATGAAAATAAACCATTTCTCATCCACAACCTGTCAGAACAGAGGTCCTGTTGTCTGCCATTAACGGAGCACTGCCCAACCACCACTGAATATTAATGGAGCCTGTCCCTGGATCATCAGAGTGTGTGCATTTAATTCACAATCCTATCTGCATCTTCTAGGACACAGGCTGTGTGTGTCTTTTTGTGCACACTCTGTGTATGTGTGTGTGTGTGTGTGCGCGCGCGCGCTCGTGTTCATAAGAGAGGACATCTTCTGAGCTCAAGGCCTGTCACACACTCTGGTTGACACTTGTTCCGTTGCAGCGCCAACGAAGCGACAATACAGCAGTCAATAGATGTAATAAAAGCATTTTGAAAACAATCCTTGCCATGGGAGACGGGACACCGTTGGAGCCCAGTAGAGAAGAGCAGCCCGGGCTGACTGACAGCCTACATGATGTGTTGATTCCAATTAAATCGTCTTGTTAGCGGCTTGGTTAAAACGTCAGAATACCAATTTTTGAAGGCACACGGTCGGCTGATCCTTCGCCGATGTGACATCTCACAAACAGGCCAATCGAAGGCTCCCGCTGAAAGGAGGATGAAAATGTGTGCAGTTCCTCCTCGCGTCTCATGTGTATTCAAGAACACGACAATGGCAACAAAGTGGCACAAGGATTAACACTGCACTCTCATTCCCCAATTGTGACAGTGCGTCAAGATGGATAACGTGCGCAATGTGCAAAGTCACCAAAGCGTACGGATTGCGTACACATGCAACCCATGATGGACAGAAAAATCTCCAGTCACGTTCAGGAGAGGTAGAGGTTGGACACACGGCTTACCTAAAAGACGCGATGCAGGCACTGGGAATTGTGATGGTAACGATGACGATGGCCCGTCCGTCCAAACACGAGTCTTCTTTTCTAAACCTCAGCCGGCGTGTTGATGGTGTTTTAACTAGGCCATTTTTTTCCCCTGATCGCAATTATTTCTCAGGAGGATAACGCGTCGCAGGCTTCCGCGCATCAGTACACCTTCTCGGTGTCCGTCTTTCTCCGGCTTTTCCAAAAAAAACACACCTCATACTGCCCCCTCCTCCTCTCATCCCTCTCCGACAACACCCCGCTATGTTCCTTATCCACGGAAATTTGACTTTTTTAATGTTGCGAGATGCAGCAGCAGCGAGTATGATTCAAACATAGGAAGGGGGGGGGGGGGAGGGGGGCGCTCACAGTGAAATAAATGCGTAACGCTATAGCGTCAAGACTCTGCGCGATGCCTCAAAAGTCAACGCAGTCATCTGTCCTCTTTTCCACGTTTTTCCATGCTGATAATAATCCACGGTTTGTCGCCCCCCCCACCCCCCCCCCCACTCCCTCCCCCCCCCTCTCTCTCTCTCCGAGAAGGCACAACGAGAGTCTTCAAAAAAATAAAAAATAAAGAGAGGATTGATGTGAAATAGCCCTGTAAGACACCCCAGCAAAAAAAAAGGCAGGTGTCCAATCTGTTCTCCGCGCGCCTGCGTGATGCTCTGTCTTGGTTTCACTTGGCGTCTGATGCTCTGGAAGAAAGAGGCTCGGGGAGAGAAAACGGCGCGGTGATCTTCAAATATTTGGATGCAGTGATATTATTTTGAAGCCCCGATGGCTGCACTGAAAAGGATCCCACGACTTGCGCGCGCTCTCTCTCTCTCTCTCTCTCCCTCTCTCCCCCTCTCCCTCTCTCTCTCTCTCTCTCTCTCTCAGTGCGGTTTCATCGCCTCTCTCGCTCATAGGATAGGACAGATAGTTCAATCCCACAGCTAGTTGTCATGACGAGGAGGTGCGACGCATAATTCAGTGAGCAGGCGCTTGCGCTGCTGAAAACGACGTGTGAAAGGAATAGAAAAAATAAATCTGCCGTTGGTTCGGGGTTTGCTTTGATTGCTTTTGGATTGAGGATCTGCACTCGGCTGACGTCACGTCTTTTTCATTTTAACGCCAGACATCTGCATCTCACACCGTTAAAATGTATGATAGGTTGAGGGGATTTATTTTTACTTCAATTTTAGCAGAGACCTGCTAATTTCAATGTTTTTAAGTTAACTCTCATTTCCATTGAAATGTTCTATTTTCGCCAAAGCTGGTTGAAAAACACTGCAATTGAATATTGCTGACACACTGAAAGCATGTGACTATATGGAGGCAGCTTCGTCTGACGTCAAAGAAAGCTGTAAACACAACTCTGGCTCTTTCACAGCTAAATACCACTAAAGCTAGAGGCTGATTCTGCCTGCTTGTAGGTGTCGTCAGGGAGAGTCAACCAGAGTTTAGGAAATGAATCCACTCTGTTCAGCCTAACAATTTACCAATTACTAAACATTACCTCACACAAAATGAGTGAACATTATCTTTATTCAGTCATTGACACCGGAAAGTGAAACACAACCTAACTAATGGTTCATGCTGCATTTGAGTGACTTTGGCATCTATGCTGGAAACAGGTGGATTGACCCCTTTGGATTTAGAGTTCAAGTATCCCGGGGTGTTGGTCCCTGGGAACAAATGAGACGTAGCACGAGATACACTGGCAGACCGGTGTCACGTCCGCAGTGATGCGGGTGAAGAGGGGGCTGAGTCTGAAGGTGACACTCTCAATTTACCAGTCATCGATCCATGCTCAAACACTGCATCCATGGTCATCATGAGTGAGATGATGAAACCCAGGACTCAAAAGGGACAAAGAGAAGAACTTATAACCAAGGTGGCTTTGTGCTGAACTGAGCCTGTGGAGGCGGTTTAACCATTTTATGAGGTTGCCTCTGGGACACTTGACAGGACATCCTCTGGGCATGTCCAACAGGGAGCTGATCTGGGGATGAAATATCCCATTTGCTCGGGAAGGCCTCGGGACGCCCCTCTTTATGATATGTGGCTGGAGGAAGATGTCTGTGTTACTTAGCTGTATACTATACTACTATACTCGTCTGTTTTTGCTTGGACAGACATTTAATTTGCCTTAATTTTACCTCTAACTGTATAGTGGGACTTTAGATCCATAAGAAGTTAAGGGCAAACATTTTTTTCTCTCTGATATTCGATAGGCAACATAATTTAAAAGACAACGTTTTTAAACCAGAAATTCTTACTTTGTAGAGAGAACTTCTTTATAAATTACCTTGTCTGTTACAAACTGATTCAGAGTGAGTGTTTTTTATTTATAGATTGTCTTCTCTGGATTGCATCACAGCATCAAGCCTTTCATCATCACCACACTCCAATGGGAGAATCGGAAAACTTTGCAGTGGCTTGCAGTCAGCTGCGGTGATATAAGCACACCATTGTGTAATGGGGTTGAAAGAGGGGGGGGGGGGGGGGATGCATAATTGGTAGAATGAACAAGGAGAATGCCTTTGACTTATGAATTCTGGTGCGCTAAGAATTACACTTAGTGGTCAATGTTGTCCAGAAAAGCCAACATCAAGAATAACGACACCTTTTGACTGAACCTTAAGCCAAGGGAGGTTCCACATGAAGAATGAGGAAGGAAATTAGATGGCGGCAAAGTTCATCCAGTCCAATCTGCAGGAGGGGACAGAGAGAAAATTTACAAGCGTGATTATCTTTCTACATTTGTGATGTGTTAGTTACCAAAAGGGAAGTGTCAGGAGAATTTAACGGAGAAGAAGGTTTACTGTAGTGAAATGTTATCATTCATTAGTATCAAAGTGTTAACAAAACTATAGCCAGTAAATTTGAACTGAAAAATAATGCAAAATGAATTTAAATGTATGAAGAACAGTGGTGAGGCAAACCTCAGGGTCCACGTGTTTCCACTCTTCAGATGTTGGAGAACAGCTCACTCTGCTGGATTCAAGCTGCTATTGCATCTGTGGGCACTTCTGCTGTTTGACATTGTTCATTTGTATGCATTTGTTTTTGTTAAAGGGGACACGATTCAAGCTGACATTTACTGTTACTAAAGGACTATAATGTCTTAAGTGTAAATTTCATATACATGGTGATTGTAATGATTTTCATGGTTGAGAAAGCAGTTCTGTAATACTCTGATTTGATGTTCAAGTTCACAGTCTGTTTGTCCCCCTGCCATCGGGGAAAGGGTACAGAACTAGACCAACAGCACAAACAGAGTGAGGAACAGCATATTCCCCACAGCTGTAGCCTCCATCACCTGACACACACACACACACACACACACACACACACACTAAATCTTATTTTTTACCTTACCTAACGTTTTTATTCCTTATGTTGATTTTTATCTTCAGTAATTTTTTCCCTTTTTTATTCCTTTTGTGTTTTGTTTATTGCAGTTGTTCGCGGCTACCAAACATTTCATTGAAAAAGAACAATGACAATAAAATCCTCTTCATCTTTATCTGATTTTGTTTGTCTATTTTACGCTGAATGAGAAGCTAATTTAATAGAGAAATATTATGTTGTTATGAAGACTTGAAATTAGCCACTTAATATTTATCCTAAGCGTATATTCATTTTTTGTAGAATAGTATTAGAAATACATCCTCAACCAGAGGAGTCGCCACCTTTTAGCTATCGAGAATGTTTTTTTAAGGCACTTCTTCACTTTTCAGACTTTAAGGGCAGAGTAACTGTGAAATGTCTTAAACAATTACACCCCCCCCCCCCGTCCCCCCTTAACGATTTTGTGCCATTATAACTCTCATCCAAAGCAATACAATATTCCAATATGTTGTCATCTACATACAAGCTAAGACTACTGTATACAAGGGGGTCTTTTCAACCTGGCTCCTTAGTATACAAGATATGGAGAAATCCACTACTAGTAACAAAATAAAAATGTCCATGTGAAGAATAAGGAGTATCCGAGGAAAGCACAAGAGAAGATAGGAGAGAACATTTAGAAACCCGATTGCAAATAGAAGTTGGACTCTTCTGTATATATTTAACACCCATTTAATTGCTCTCCCTCCGCACCTTCCCTTTCTCTCTTTCTCACTCAGCCCCCCTCCGTCCTGTTTGTAACACTTTACCGTCTCCCTATCCATAGCTATGCCTTTAATAGGATGAGGGAAATCATGTTAAGGGATTTAAAACCTCCGCAGTAAAATGCTGTGGCTTTGCCAAGCTCACTCTCTGTCGTTCAGTTTTCACGTTCTCAGTCTTCTCTCTCCTCTCACCGAATTATTGTTCACTCTCAAAGAACATGCACTAATAACAGAGGTCCAATGTTTGGCCATTTGTGTCAGTGCATTTCTGTACATGATGTACGGCAAGGTACATGAAAAGTTCAACAGCCGTGAGAGCTCTGGTTGGCTGGATCATTTATAGGATCTCGGAGAGCATTAAATATTGGAGATAAGATTAGGAGAAGTCTTAATCTTCGGATGGAAAGAACCCTGTGACTGTTCAGTTTTTCGAGGAGCTAAACTTGAAGCTTGCTTTTCAATCAGAGTGATGAGAGGGAACTGGATGTACTGGTGTGTCCCAGTTTCTTTATTGTATCCAAATTTTCCAAAGACCTTCTAAATCAGTCTTAATCCATTCTGACTGGATTAAACAGGCCCACTGAAAATTACAATATGATGATCTGTGAGGAGCGACGTGTTTTATTTAATAGCTTCATTAGAATAAGACAGATGGGACACGATGGGATGGGGCATGTGGGTCATCCATTGATGTAGTAAAGCAGATGACCACATTTTAATTTAGCCTAGTATTTTTCTTTCCTCCCCTCAGTTAATTCTGTAGTTCTACATTGAAGTTAATATTTGATGTTTTGCCACAGCCCCCACTTGTTCTTTATTTGTAATATAGAATAAACTAAAAAGGCCGGGAAAGATTATTTTAATTCTCAATAAGTATAGTTTTTGTCAGAAAACTGTTTAAAAAAAGTCCAGTTCACAGGGCTTAAAGAAACTTCAATTATGGAATGGAGAAAAATCCTCAGATGTAAGGATCTGGTTGAAGAAAAATCTTTGACATTTGTTCTTCAAAACTGACCCAAACATTATGTTAACGAACATAATGACCAATTATTGTTCAGTAAATCAACTAATTTTTTAATAGACTAATTGTTTCTTCAACTTCAACTTCTCACTCCTCACTTTGATCAAGAGATTTGAAATGTTACATTCTCGCCTGCATTTAAAAAGTGAATATACCAAAAACATTCTCATATGATATCAGCAGATAACTTTTGTCACCTTCAGCGTGCAACTCACCAATCAGATCCAAGCATTCCCCCCATGCAGAAATATATTGCGATCAGAATCACAATACAAAAGGAATGCAGTTTGTTATTCATGGTGAATCACTTTATACTTCCTTATCTTCTCACATTTTAATCCTTTTGTCTGAGTGCTGAATTATTTTGGGGGGGGAATGAAAGAAAATCCTAAAATCGAGAAATGCCCTTGCAGTGTGTTTCAAGGACGCAGCAGCAGAGTCAGTTGCGTGTCGTGTGCAGCAGGAGGTGCTGCTGCCTGTGCACCGCGTTCTTCTTCTTCCTCTAATCCTGTAGCACCGCTGTCAGTGGGCGATAGTCACGCTCCGTGGGTAAGACTATCGGGGGAGGAGAGGACCAAGGATCCAAAAGAAAGATGGCAGGATTCAAAGGGGCCGCCACGGCAAATGGTGCTTTAGTAAGGTGTGAAGAGGAAAAAGTGGGGAGCATGAGTGGGTCAAAGTGTTGTGTGCACGTGCACTTGTGTGTATGTTGGCTAAACCTGGATGGCTGACCCTTAAGGGCGTTGTTCGGTTTAGCAGAACTACTTTTTCTCCTCAGTGGCTGCCTCCTCTCTGCCCTCTTTCTCGGTCTTCCCTGACTGGCTTCGGACCAAGCCATCATTGTCTAGTGTTACCTTTGTCCACTACCCCCCTGCACACACACACACACCTGGCGTCTCTCTCTGTCTCCTTTTTATAACTGTGAAATACCCCCTTATCCTCATTCTCTCCTTGAGGCCTTTGTCTCTAGGAGTCGCAGGTGAAATTAGAGGATATCATTTCCTACAATCAGCAGAATCTGGTCCTCAGCACCCCCCCCCCCGCCCCCCCCTTCCCCTCTCGCCCTTCCGCCCACCCCCTGCTTCTCACACAAATCCCCACCTTGGCCAGGGGGCAGAGAGGAGCACCAGCAGTCCCAGTGAGAAATCCCCCCCCTCCCCCTCCGCCCTCTTCGTTCCGCCTTCCACATTGGGTCACTTTCATCTTCTGATCGCGGGGAAAGAACAAACCCGACGCAGAGGAAAAGAGGCACTAATGAGGACGGGAAGCAGATGAGTGGATCTCGATCCAGTGTGTGCGTGAAATGGAGAGAGTGTGTGGGGAAGGGCGCAGGAGGGAGGTGGGAGTCACACTGAAGACAAGAAAGAAAGTGAAGGACGAAGAAGAGGAGGCGATGTGAAGGGAGGACCGGCAAACCTCTCATGCACGGACATATCACACACACACACACACACACACACACACACACACATTCTGCACATCGCTCGTTGAACCAATCTGCCACGGATAAGAAGATTATGCCTCCGAGTTTCCTCGAATGTTTTCCGCTGTACCCCCTCAACCACCGCAACCCATCCCCCACCCTCACGACGCACTGTGTCTCTCCTCTCCAGGCTGCGGCGTGGATGCCCCGGTGTTACAAAGCTCAAGTTCCATAAACACAGCTGCGTGCTCTCACTCGTGACCCCAAAGACGCACCCTGAACACACCATCCTGGGCCTGGTTGCAGCGAGCCTCATAGAGGAAGGCGTCCTCACCAGCTCATTCAGTGACAATGTGTAATGAACACCTTTCGACTATGCCTTTCTTTAGATTTAAATAGGTTTCCGATGTGTTTTCATACCTTCATTTTATGTTTTTATATTTTTTATTTATTTGTAGTGTCCTGTCATGACTTGTAAGTGTGAACGGTTTTTGGAGGCAAACAAGTTTCTCTTTAATATTAATAGAGGTTTCCTCTAGTAATCTGATCATTTTATCCATTTGACACCGTCTTAGATGCTTCAACATGAACATGTGGGTTTTCAACGTCTAGTTCAGTGAACAATGGATATCCAAGATTTTAAGATGAAGACCCTGAATAACAAACAAACTGGATTAAGCACAAAATATATATTTTTTTGACTTTCCTTTCCCTCATGTCGTCAGACGGTTACAACACCAGCCTGTCAGACGCCAAAACAAGTACCAACGGCCCTTAAACCACGAATATTGGAATACCACAACATGTTTTACCTTTTTCTTCCTTACGTATAAAAACAAGAGACTTTCTGTTATCTTCTTGTACATTCCGTTACACTCGGGACAATAAGCAGTCATTATTTGGAGAACATCCTGCTCCCAGGGAGGAGGGGTTTTATTTTCAACACAGAACTTAGTGGTTCCTCTTCCCCAACTAATGAAATCTATCCATCTTTCACTCCATCTTTCACGTCCTTGTTACTACCCACCGCCCCTCCATTAGTCATGATGGTATGTCTTTTGCTCTACCACGTCTGTTTGTTGCCCGAAGACATTAATCTCAATTAACACAGTGAGAGTATTTATAGTTTCGTGGGAGAAAGATGAAAAGAGGGAGGAGCGGGGGGTTTCAGAGGCAGATTAGAGCGGACAGTGAATAGTCAATGAACGAATCGTTTCTGTCTTGTTCTTTGTACCAGTGTGTGTAATGGCTGACATGATACTGGTGCTAAACAAGTTTTTAGCATTAAGGGAAATGTTTTGTGCCAATAAGTGTCTTCGTTCATTCAATTTGTGGCTTTGGAAGCAGTGCTTATTTTGAACACTAAACAAAAATATGTATTGTTGAGCCACTTTTGAAAATGAAGACAGGACTTTAATCGCCCCCTAAATATATCTTTTGGTCAGAAGCTTAGCCAATCAATTAGGAGTCAATGGTGTGATAATTGATCATTTTTTTCCTTCTCTACTGTCTTGCTCTTCTCTGACTTCCACGCTTCCTCTACTCCTTCACCAATTTCTGCTCCCATACCTGTAGTATTCCCATTTGATCAGGTCCAGCCGATGACTATGAGTCTATGATGCAGAGACTCATCTCCCAACTGCATTGTTAAATATAGTGTATCACCAGAAAAATACCCTTTTTAGATCCCTCATCTGAAAAACGTCAAAAACTTCTGATTGAACACCTGTCCGAAAGACTTTTACTTCACAACAACACCGTCAACACCGAGAGGGAAGAGAATAAGACACACAGTTACAATGGATGATGCAAACAGAGGGAAAAAGAAAAAAAGAGATCGTAACGGGAGAAGAAATTAATTTCCAAATGATTTGTTGAGCCATTACGTACCAGATGAGCTGCACTACACAAACAAGGGCAATAATTAGACTAGGAAACCATCTCTCATTAGAAAGTTCCAAAACGATCCAATAAAAGCATTGTAGTAATAAATCTGAATGATGAAAACTGAAAAAAAATTGAAGCCATAATTGAGAGCAACTAAATGGTACGTTTTTTTCTTACTCATTTGTAATACGCAAACAAGGTTCAGGTTTTGATTCACTGTCAATGTAATGGAGCCTGAACTTTCCACTCTTGTCTTAAGGTCCATAATGTCTACTGCACAGTCTGGAGCGTAATGCATTTTATGGCTCGTCCTTCCAGCAATTTGTGACTGGGGATTCGTCTCAATTTATACTGCTTATTGCAAAAAGCTTATGAGTTCTACTTTAGAGGCAGATTCAGTGGACTATTAAACTCCATCTTACCAGGAGGAAAATGTTTAGTGTTCCATTTTAAATCATGAACCATAATATACTGTATGCCTTTTCTCAAATAAAAACTTCTATTCTGCACTTTCAAACAAAGAAAAAAGTTTTTTAAAAAGTCAGTTGTTCAAACCAGTGACTTAAACCGACACATGTTTACGGTAAAGTGTTACTGTGTCTTTTGAGAGTGAGACTAGAAGGGATGAAGGAGGGATGGGGGGGGGGGGGGGAACCAAAGCCCATTTCCTAAAAACTGCCTTATTCATGCTCTAAATATTCTATTAGGAACCATTAGCTAAGAAGTCATTCTAAGCACCCAGGATTATGTCCATTGTAACCAATCACACAACCAAATTCCTTTTTAGTGTAACATGATCTGATAAACTGACAGCTAAAACAATTCAGTTGGTCGGCATATGTGTGCGTGTATGTGTGACTACACGTTTGCACAAGAGCACATCTGCACTCTGTATGCCCTCTCCCCACATCCACTTGTACCAGTGTAAGCAGTAAGCATCTGTGGGGATATTTCTGTGCATCTAATGGTGAGGGTGAAAGGTATCACATTATTATTTTAATTGCTGGCGGTGTCTGGGCTTCTGTTGAGAGACAGGCTTAATATATGATGACAGATGAGGGTTCAGGGTAAACAAGGCTTTGGCTGTCCTCCACGGGAATTGAGAGGACAGAGATGGTGGATTAAACTGCAGTTTTGGCGGAAAGGCACCTAGCATGTGGCAGCAGGGATGCAAATCCAATCGCTGATTACTGGGGATATAAAGCAATAGCCACCGGCCACTGGTTCACTGCATGATGTCCAATTTCCACCAGACAAATATGTGCATAATGAGTTAGTGTCATGATGATGATTGGAGGAAAAAGCCTTATGAAACGTACGGTTGTATCTACAGAAGGACACGTCTTGGTTTGCAGCCGGCAGGATACACAGCCCAGGTGATAATTGGGTTGCGTATCAAACCATTCGGCCTGCAGTGTGTCAGTGACTTACACCGAGGCTCCACTGCATGAAGCTGCTGTTCCATCCGAGGTGACAATTTGACTTTGACAGTGTTAATCTGTGTAAGCCTTGTGATGGACTCCCGTGCTGCCCGATGCATACCTGGAATAAGCTTTTGAGGTAGAGCATGTCATGGTCTCGTTCTAACAGAGAGAGTCTCGTTTTCGGACGGCACAAGCGACTGAAATCTGTCTGAGTTGAAAAATATATCTCCAAACCATGCAGGCTTAAGACACACGAGAACAAAAAATCCCTTTGCATACAAGCAAAAAAGAATATTTTAATTTTTATATTAAGTGGTTTGCCACTTAATGTTTCACGGGGAATTTATTTTCCAGATCTGTAGAGGCAATTATTGGGTTTCATCATGCATGTCATCTAATTGGCCTTCACAGGTGGGACGGTGCTTGTTCAGTGGATCTGACGTAGCAAACAGGAAAACTATTTTCACCACTATCTCGGCCAGTGTGGGCTTGTGTGACAGTGCGTGTCAGCATGTCTTCGCATCACAGCAGGTAGCAAATTATCATAAGCCAGCCGACTTGTTTATGATCAATCACGCGTTCTTTTGTGTCTGTGTGGTTTACGCGCAACGTGCATTTGGGATTTTAACAAAGCAGAATGGCTAAATCAATGGACTCTACGTGGAGACAGTAAAGACAGATGGTATCTTTAATGACTACGATCTGATCCTGCAACGCAAAGGACATCATGTGGCAACAAACTGCTGTTTACTTACAATTTACAACTGCTGTGTATCCAAATGGACACTGGAGATACACAATGTCCCAGAGTCTGAAACATGGAAAACAATGTCTTCCTCAGGACAGTCGCCGCGAGCACAGTGTCGTCATAACAACCCTTTGTTTACAGACCAAAAGGAAACCGAAGCGCTCGCGGCTTTGCCTCTCACTGGGCCGTATGCAGGGCGTGACTCGATAAATAGTAAAATTGTTAATAACAAAGATCTGCTCATAATAGCACAAGCAAGCTCCCAGCAAGAGACTTGACTGCAATAGCCATTAATCCACTGCAGTTTCCCACTGGTTCAAAGGCTGTCTTGCAGCAGAGCTCAACAACATCAAAGAGTACTCTCGCAAGAAGGGGCGCAGTGAAATGTGGAACTCTCAGCTCAGCTATCTGCCGCGCTGCAGAGGAGTCTTTGGGATTCACCAAGAGATGCAATTAACACTGGTTTGATTAGAATGACCTCTGCCTTGATGACCTGCTAAAAGTCAAGAAACTGATACTAAGCTGCTTCTGGATATCGCTAGCCTTTTATATGACAGATAGTTGGCAGTTAAGTCATCTTCTGCTTAATATATGCAATTATATTTGACATGCATGGCATGCTAAAACTATACGTACATTTGCATTTTTGAAAACAAATACAAATACAAATTGGAAAAGCGTTCCCATTTGAAATCCATTCTGTAATTGAAAGGTGCAAGATACGAGATTTGGAGAATTTAGATGCCTCTCAGTGGTTCTCAATGGGGCGACACTAAATCTAACTTTTCCACGCATGCAGACAGAGCTGAAACAGTGTTTACCTGAGGGGGAACCGCTTCTGTTTATGGTGGCTTTTGCAACTACCAAAGACATTGGCATGCAGTGGTTTTTCAGCTGCAATTTATTTGCACGCCAATGTGGATTTTAGATATCTTACAACATATCATTTTGAGCATGTGTCGCGTTGTCTTGGTCTAATGCTCGGACACCTAATAATAAACAAGTCCCTGGACGTTCCTCTCCCACTGTACTAGACAACGTCCGTGTATTATGCAGAAGCCCACAATTATTAATCCACATTAAACACTGCAACAAAAGTACTGCAGTATGTATGTCAATGTGGACACTTGAGAACTACGGCTCCATTAACCTACTTTAAACTGTTGCCACCCATTCTCCAGATGATAATCTTGCATTTTAAAAGGTCAACCACACCCATTTTCCTTTTAGTTTTATGTTATTCATTTTTTTCTTATTCTCATTTAACTTCTCAGCCTTCAACAGCTCTCTGCAGTTCTAAAATGCAGCATATGCTGTCTCCCTGTAAACACATTATGTCTCCAGCTGTATTCAGACTAAAAATGACCATTGCGCTAAGCCTCTCAACCAATGCTTTTATATCAAGCACTAAACATATTTTTGATCAAAAGAAAAACCTTAAAGCAGATTCCGTGCTCCGGAAATACAGGAAAAGAAAATCTGACCGGTTCCACTTTTAAACAAATAATTAAAAATGTGTTGTCCAATGGGGCAGACTAATGATTATGACTGACCTTGGTTTTGAAAAATAAGAGAACATTTCTTGCCCGTAAAGGGTTACAACAACTGAGGTTCCCTTAAAGCCCTAAGAGTAAAGCACTGTCCCACTCGGAGGTGTTTTTAGGCCTCTGCTCTGAAAATGACATACCATGATAGTAAGTGTAATAACTCTTTTTTTCAGGATAAAGGGGGACCCCTGTGAGTGTTCTGATCAGTTTACATGCTACTGGTGAAGACATAAATTAATATAACACACACAAAAAACCTTGCCTTTTGTAAATTTGCTGAAATAAAATCACTAACACCCCTGTAAGTCCTATAAAACATGGAGATAGCAGGGTGAAAGCACATCTACACGACACCCCAGTGTGTGGACAGTACACATGGAAAGTTTCATAGTGATCCAGTGGGGATTGCTTTTGTGAAGGCCTCATGGCAGAGAAATGGGAGCAGTTAAAATGTTGAATTTTGTCAGGGTGTGGTAGGCCGATTTGCCTCTTTTAACAACTTTTTGGAATTATCTATGATCCTAGGAATGATCCTATTGGATCCGACTTAACCCACGTGGATATGATTGACAGTTTCCCTAGCCACTCAGAAACAAAAA
This sequence comes from Pungitius pungitius, assembly GCF_949316345.1. NCBI lineage: Eukaryota > Metazoa > Chordata > Actinopteri > Perciformes > Gasterosteidae > Pungitius > Pungitius pungitius. The sequence goes on along the minus strand of NC_084915.1, from coordinate 7,836,986 downwards.
TGGGTAGATCGTAAAATCAGACTTGCAAGTGAAGATGGCTAAAAACCAAAAAATGCTTGAATTGATTGTGGTGCGCATACAATGGCGGCTGCACGTCTCTTGCTTAAAAACCAACATATTAATTTCATCATTTTGGTCAAAATGTCAAAGGTCAGGGGGAATTATGATTCATTTGCCTGGGTGGTTGGTGATTATTTCGCTGTGGTTCTGGCACGGTTAGTCTGAGACGACTTACACTTATCAGCATCTCCATTCATTTCTTAACTTATTTGAGTTGTGTTTGGAGTATTTTCAAATGGATTGGTGCAAATTGTAGCCAAGACTCCAGTGTTTCAGATGCTAGCATTCATATATTTGCTTGTGATGAGTATGCAGGATTCCTGTTTGAAGTTGGTTCTGCTCGGCTCTGAACCCCAATAGGTGATGCTCGAGGCTGCTCTCAGTGATCCTGAAAAAGATTGAAACTACCACAGACAAATACAAGTTCAAAACTAAATAATTACATTTTTTTACCTTTGTCTGACTCACCCCTTGGGGACATCAAAAGTAGCACTAGAAATAATTACACCAGTATTGAAGGCTTTAAGTGGATTTGTTCAATGGAGGCTTGACGACCTGATATGTGGGACAGATGAGAAAAACAGCTGGAAATAGACTATAGTGACCACAAACTGAGGCACATGCCAGCAGTATTATGTCACAGATAAGCTGTGCGCCTTGCACAGAGATCAAGAGCGGAAACATTAAAATCAAAAAGATAGCACTGGACAGAATGTAGAATACAAATATGTTAAACTAATCTAAGTCATTACGAGATAAACTGATATCACTCAAAAAGACTTCACCTGCAAAAAGCACTTTTTTCAAGTGGTGCTGCTTGCAGAGCATGCACACCTTTCTTGCATTGCATCTATTTTCCAGGCATCATTTTGGCTGAACTACTTAGCAAATGACACAGCCTTCCATAACGCATCAATCATTTTGGACAAATGGCAGTGGCAAAGCGGAAACCAGATAAGGATAAACAGAAAGGTATGATGAAGTGAAGTAGAGTCAGCAGCAAAGCACATATAAAACTCAACAGTCTGCAGCCATGAATGGGATCTGAGGCTATACTTGGGCACAGCAGTGAGGTCAATACGAACATCAACAGCCTAACATACCTATACGCCATATCAATAAGTATAACAGATCTAATATGTCTCAATACAATTAGGCAAATGCAGTATGCCAAAATACCAAGATGTCATTTTGCAGTATGCAAGGCAGCATGCTTATGTAGCCATTCTGACCTACAATCCTTTGCATCAAAGAGGAAACGTCAGATTGACTGAGCCACTGAAAGAGCACGGACCGCAGTGCCATATGACAGTTGACAAATGGTGCAAATATGTTGGGAAGTCGTGTGTCCCAATGTGTGCGTACTGCATGCATACTTTTGTAAGGCAGCTGCAGTATGTACTGAAAAAGTAAGAAGTATGCCATTTGGAATGCAGCCACGGATAAACATTATCATGCGTTTAAGTTTAGCGTGGTAATGTCTACTCATGTCTACTTAGTACTATACCGTAGGCGCTAATGCCGATGGGAATATCCTTTTATAGCTATTTTTTTCATAGATATGTGGACAAATTAAAAATAACTTGATGATGGCAGTGTGAATGGCGGTTCCATCATTTGAGAAGCGCTTACTTTCCGACGCAACGTGGTCTAGATTGTTAGAGAAATGTGTAAAATGTGTAAAATGATTATATCATCTGAAAAGAGCAGTAAGTGCTGATGGTAGAGAGGAGTTGGTTTGGTGCCTTCTAGTGGTGTTATGATCCTAATTCAGCAGAACATCTGTGATGGGAGGTGCCCACTAGATCACCCCAAAGACATGCCAGCTTTCACATACCACTTCTCTCCTCCACCATCCAAGCTGCATTTCTACATCAGTTACTCACCCCATATTGAAGTAATGCTATATCAGCCTTTGTATAAATGCGTTCCATAAGCACATACAGATATTGCATATTTTGTTTTCACATTTTCATAGATTTTCGTCCGGTTAGCCGTCATCTGCAAGTTGAGAGAAATTCCATTTCTCTCACAGTCAAAATGTTATGCAGTCGTGTGTACTGAATCCTGAAGGAGTTATTCTTATGATCTGCAGTACACATGGAGCAGTGAAATGCCAAAAAGACTGATGGAACAGCAGTGAGACCTCCAGCAACACAAAATCAATATTTATATTGAATACACTGCCAATCTCAATTCCTACTTAGATGACCTTATTTTGCTGGCACTAAAGTGTGTTATTTTTGCTTGGCTTTGTTTCTTTGTGGAACCTCTTTGTATGTATTCATGAATACAGTATAATAATAAAAAAGTATTTGGACATTGGCAAACTGAAAGCAGATAAGCTGATAACGATTTGGGTGCAATGATGAGAAACAGTTCCAGCAAGATTACTTCAAAAATCAGGAGTCTACGTTTAAACCCAAATAGTTCAATCCTGGTCCTAATCCGGGAAATGAAAGTTCATCGTAATCTGACATGCTTTCATAATATCAGTCGTACCATAGAAATGAGGAATGAAAGGGATTGATAGAAGAGCAGAAATCGTCCCTGTAACATCTGAAACATGTCTTATAAATGCATCCAATGAAAAAACCCAGAGGAAACGTTTTGAAGTTCCAATACAATTATTCATATCACACAGTTAAATACTTAGAATATATCATTAGACTGAATTAAACAAACCGTAATGCTGAGTGACAAAACAACCATTTAAGAGGATAAAGAATGCAACCATTTACTCCGTCCAGACTGTGAAGTTAGGTCCAGGCTGAAGACTGAAGGCACAGGCAGTCTGCATTAGAAAATATATTTTATTGAAAATGTTTAATTAATTCAAATTTGATTGAATGTTTACGTTTTTTTAACCAGAAAATGTTTAGTGCGCGGAACGTGACATTAAAATGTATATATTGTGTTTCTCCAGACTATGACAGACATACGCGTGCACAAATATTTTAATTTCTTACTACGTACAAATGATCATGTTTGAGAGCTTTAAAACACCACCGACTCTCTGCTTTCATGGAGCAATCCTTACTCACTCCGAGAAAGTTTAAAACTGCCAATTCACCCGCTGAGATTTTACCTCGTTGCAACAGTGATGAAGGCAAAGAGAAAAGAAAGCACCCGACTTGCAAATTGAATGTGGAAGAGTTGAGTTTGTCTTCCTGATTGTTAAATCTTACAGTTTGCAAACTGTAACATTTGAATGTGTTTTTCGGTGAAATAGTTGTAATAAGTAAATAAATTCTTAAAACAGCTAGAATCTTTTTTTTTTTTCAGAATGTATTGAGTAATGCGTTCATTGAAAAAATCCAACATGATTGGCGTTAGTTAAAATTTCAAAAATTTCAAAATTTCATATCTGCTGCTCTGTTAATGAGCAGCTCACCCAGGGGTCATGGACATTGGAAATATTATTTTTGTATGCAAGAAGCGGGCCTCGGCCAAATTCCACATGGTCGCATAATAACGAGGGAATAACGAAGAATACCTCCTGTCATCTGTGGACAGCGTAAGGAACTGAGAGAGGACTGAAGGAGAGAGAGAGAGGAGGAAGAAAGTGACAGAACTAGGCCGTTTGTTTCAACGTGCTCAACTCGTTCTGGCTTTGTGTGTGTTTACGTGAACATGACTGCGATCGATAGATCACATGATAGCATGAGGGACCTGGTTTAGGGGACACTTCGCAGCAGCCGAACAATGAATACATTTCAGGATTTTTGACTTGTGGGAGGAAATAAATTATTATTTTGATTTAGATCAATAAAGTAATTGTTTACTTGATTATTAGAATGTTCATCTATTGTTTTCTTGATCTTTTATTCAACAAACGAACAAACAGCCTAAAGCTTGATCCGGCTCCACAAAGGAATGTGACATCAGCTTCTCCTCACAGCAGGAGAAGGATGAGAAAAGCACAGACAAAAACACAAATACGGAAATCTATTCATTTAAAATGAGGCGGGAATTGTTGAATCATTGGTTGGTAACTTAAAAGGTAGTATGAGGTAGTATAAAGTTGAAATATTTTTGTAAAGTAAGAGTAAATGCAAAAACAAACGATTCATCAAGCCAAAATCAAGAATCTTTCAACGCCAACATCTATTCGTCCGCCTAGTAAAGATTATGGAAGGTTTCATTGGGTAACACAGAATGCACAAACACGTGCAAACCGCAATACCAGGAAAAAAAATATGTCAATGTAAAGCACCTTCAAAGCGGATGAACTTTTAATACCCTCGGCTTCCCTGTGAATGGGAATGCATGCAGGGATTTTCAGATGGATTGTTTTCAGAAAAATCTCTGCATTTAATCCCCCGGTGCGTCACTCAGATGATGACAATTCACACACAGACGTAGCACGGAGTGGTTATTTGATATTTCTTTTTTCTTATTTTCATTTTGATTCATGCATATTGTTTCTTCCCCAGATGTTTCCATAGGAGGAGGAGGGCTGATGCACAATAAATCATGATTAGATGAGAGTTCAAGAGCCTTGTTGAAACGAGTGCTTGCTGTCCACAAATTATTGTAATACATTATTTGTATGGTGCTTTTGATAGCACTCAAAACACACTTTATACTATACTATAGGGATCAAATGAAAAAAAGAAAGTTACGCACTAAAAACATAAAACACACCATTTTGTTCACGTTAAAAGCAGTTCTGGAAGGCGGATGGGGTGAGGTGGTGGAGCAGGTCGTGAGGCAGGGCAGGCCTCATTATGGAGGGCTTCATGAGTATATATACACACATCTATGTATATATATATACTTGGGGTATGTTCATACAGGTGATAGCTCACAGGAAGACCCAAAAATTGGTCTCACTCTTAATGAGTCCACTTAGATTTTGGCAGGAAATTTCTCTATGATGATGAAAACACAACCTTGAGATCGTCCACTGTCCCCAAGAATCCCCACTTAGCTTTCTTTTGGTGTAAGTTGGCATGTAGTGAAGGAAGTGAAAAGGAGAACAACGTTCTGGCGATGTTTGTAAGTCCATTAGGAGATTGATTCCCGAATCGGAGAAAGAAGGCAAGAGCACGGCTGGGAGTGTTTGGAGAATGCAGGAAGAAAAGATTCATCGAACAAGCAGAAAAAACGCCTTTTTCTGTTTGCTTGTCGATACAAACTGCATTATCTCATCAGTGGTTCCCCCTCCTGCGCGCCCTCGTCGCTCCGCGGGGACCAGACATCCGCTGTCACCTGTCCGTCAAGCCCTGACGGACAGTGACCTTGCTCGGCATTGTTGGAAACGATTTGAATCGACCTTGCATTTTCAAGTTGCTCCCGCTGCTGTTTTCACGGGCAATCGGCTTCTTAAAAGGAGGTGCCGTGACGGATAAAATTGAATTGATTAGCTCTCAGATGAGTTGATCTATCGGGTTTATGTACAGTTGTGCTAACAATTCATGGCGTGTAACGCAGATCTTTTTGACAGCGAATGGGCCTTTCACATAATGGCCTTATTCACCAAGCTAATGAGTGCATCAGTGTGCTCTTTCACCAAAGGTGAACATGCTTCCTGCTGAAAAATGTACAAGGAATCATGCAACACAAACATCTGCTTGACATTTAGCCAAAATAATACAGGGCCTGATATTAAACATCCCTCAATAAATTCATTTGATATAAAACATATTTGCAAAGACTTGCTAAGAACTGCATTATTCCAAATATACTACTGGTCTGAAATCTGGTTGTTTTGCAGAATGAAAAAGGTAAGCACAAATTATTTTTTGTTGCAACACAACAAGATGGGAAAATGCTTGACTGCAGGCCATTGTCTTAAGAACCTGTGATTTCCTGCTAAAGTATGTCAGCATGATTTGTGCTCTCCACAGATACTTGTGGAAGTTTCTAAATTATTAAAGTATCTAAATGCAAGTAGAACAAATGAGGCAGCTCCAAAATATCCATGTTTGTTGTTCGTTATATGTGTATTTTGAAGGTGGGGGGAGCTGAGGCTGAGCAAGGGTGGTATGGGTTTGAGTGTGTGTGTGTGTGTGTGTGTGTGTTAGCTGTCCATCTCAATCTGTCCGAGCTACTCTTTCTGTCGGGGGTTTAGCGTAAGCCAGCATTCAGATATGTCGGACACTAAATGGCAGGGAACAAAGTCACTTTGTTTTTTTTCCCCCTCCACCTCGTGTGAAGCGCTGAGGGAAACAGCTGACAGACGGAGCGTGCAGGTTGCTGCTGGATGAGCCGGTGTCAGTGATGGAATGAAGAAGAACACTGACCAGATCATTAATGAACGTGTGTGTGTGTGTGTGTGTGGATGCATGCGACAGCCAGGTAACACATGGTGATGCCGTTCCTCTCGTGGAAACAGAACTGTCACAATCTGTACCTAAGCCCCCCCTCCCCTCGTTCTCCCTCCCTCTCTCCTTTCAGAAGAGCAGTCAGATTGAGGTTTCTCTTTTTAAGCAGGACGTTGCAAATAACTAAATTGTAGCCTTTGCATGCAGTGATTTTTTTTTTGTTGTAAAGTGGCTCTTGCTCGTCTCTCTCCCAGTCAAGCTCATTCTCACACATCACAGCCTCTACCCCCCCCCACACCACCACCCCTCCTCCCGTCTCCCTCCGCTCTTTTTGCTCTCTCTCTCTCCCTCTCGCTCATGAATGTCACCTCTACTGATGGTGGCTGCTGGAATTCACGCACACATACTCTCACAACCACTCGCTGACTTTGGATGGGAGGAGGAGGAGGGGTGGGGGGAGGAGGAGGGGGAGGAGGGGGAGGGACGGGGGGTTCGGTGAGGACTGTGGGAAAGGAGTGTGCCGTTGGAGGCAGAAGAGGAATCTCTGTCTGTCTGTGTCCATGTCTCTGTTCTGTTCCCGGCTTCATTCCTACAAAGACCGCCGATGTCCCTCCTGCTGTTCCGCCTCTGGAATTAAGTCGGCTGGATTACGACTCGGACTCTCAGCTCATTATTCCATGCTGCCACATTTAAATGGGAGGCAAAGTTGGACCTCCGTGGACTGCACGAATGGTGACAAACAGTTTGATTCTTCTTGCGCTTTTAAATGCTTCCTAGCATTCAAAATGACTTCACTTTTCTTCAGAAAAAGCGTTTTTATATGCAAGATCATTTCGGCTGCCTCCTTTTGGTGTTGTGCAGTCAGAGTATAGGTTATTTTACAATATTCATTTTTGGAACTTGGCTATTGAGGTCTAATTTAATGTGTAAGATGAGTGGGGAAGAGGGGTAGAAACATGTCTCTGATTTATCCTTCCTGAAAGTCCGTCACACTAGCCTTGGTCTCTCTGTTATTTTTAAAAAGGAAAATGTAACTGTGGCACAGTTGTGTGTGCTCTGCTAGGGTCATATATTTTTATTTTTGGTCCGAGTGAAGGCTTTTTAATGGACTGCGGGTGAAACGCGCCACTCATCCTGTTCTTTACTCTCCAAGGGAAACCCTCAAACTAAACTCTTCCCTGTTAACCCATTTAAACGCCCCGATCCCCCCCTGTGGGGGATTCTCTGCACCGTCTGTCCTACTCTAGTTTTTGGAGGAAAGCAAACGCCAAACCAGTAGGGGGGATACTGGGAACAAAGACACCCCCCTCCCTGAAGGTGAGAGGGGGGGAAGATGGCAGCTCTCGCCAGCTCTCTCATTAGACAGAAACGGGCGGTCAAGGAGGACCCGACGAACCGGCCGGTAGCCAACAAGCGCAAGCCCTGTCCTAAGAGCAACAAGTCCTTGTGCCAGAAACAGATCCTGGTCCTGATCTCCAAAGTGCGACTATGCGGGGGTCGAAAAGCTCGAAATGATAAAAGACCAGGTGAGACACTCCTATCGTTTTTTATTTTCTCTGTTTGTTCTTTTTCACAAATCAGATCAGGGCATATTTGGCTAGAAATGGAATGTTTCATTTTCGTCAAACAGCTGAAAAGTGGGGAAAAGGAGATTTACGTTTACACAACAAATTAAAACACACAAATTCAACTTTTTTTTCATTCAACAAATCACATTTCTATTCATGTTTATAGTGCCTAATAGTAGTAGTCGATAGTAAACCCTAATAGTTTTACAGTAGCACTTTATTTAGGGAAGCCGCATTTTTATTTCGATACACAAGTCAAAATGAAACCAGGCATTAACTTTCCGAACACCTAGTGGGGCTTTTGCTTTCCCACACAGATGACTAAGCAGAGTCTTGCAGGAACAATAAATTGGCTAAAACCATCCTTACGGTTGTTTTGTGCATCTGCAGATTGTGGAATTCATGGTCAGTTCACACATTTCAGTAATACATTACCAAGCACCAGTTAAGCATATATTGCACAAAAAAAAGAGATGTTAAAAGTCCGTAGTGAACACACACAACTACTGCCATGATGGCCAGTTTGGGTAAAAGGTAAGATTTATGTCTTGAAGGTATTCATTTGATTTATGCACCATCCAGCAATGGCGGTAAAAGAGGAAAATCCATTGGTTGATTGAGATGTAGATTTAAAAATTGATCAAGAACATGTGACACAAATCAATGCATGTTGTTTCGATGAATCAATTGATGAGTGTTGTCTGGTTATTTTCATGACTACATTTATTACTTTTAGTATTTGTGCAGTAGCCCTACCAGCGTTAGGGTTAGGGCGACTGTAATGTCTCACATCACCTTCATGTATGCAAACCTTTCACAGTTAAATCTACAGTAGTAGGTGACTGTCCGGTTCTCTGATGTATTTTATCTTTGAAAGCAAAACTTCAACAGCAAATTGTGTGATGTGTTGCCAACTTGCTGTTTTCTCTTGTCAACGGAAAAGAAAAATGTGTCACGTCCCAGATTAGCACAATTAAAAATAAAAAATCCCCTTGATATTGCGCTCTCGGGTGCAGTGTGTTGTTATATTCTTGTTACAAATTACTACACGATTGAATGTCTTTCTACGTTAACATTTAACAGAAGTAAAGTAAATATTCTTGATTTGTTCCTTAATCTGTTACTTCCTGAGCATTCCTTTCCATTATAAGTCTTCCACCCTAAATGTACTGTTGCATTAATTCATGAGAAAGTTATGGGGTTTCATTATTTAAATGTGTTTTTTAGACCTTTAGTGTGACTACTTAATTATTTAATTCACGTTTGAGTAATATTAGGCTTATTTCATGCACAATTAGTAAGTGTAGTATGCTGAATTATGCATATCAGAGAAATGTTGTTGAGCGAAAACCCTTCATAAAGATGCCACATACTTGAGGAAGAAACCCACAATTTAGAGAGAAATTGAGGATATAAATAAAAAAAGCTTTTTTTTGTTGTTGCTATCTTCTTTTTAATGGCTGTACAAAATGCTACCCGCTAGCATGTGCTCATAGAGAAAATGTTAATATGCTCATGTTTAAAGGGGGTTATTTGTTTACAACGTTCATCATCTCACTCTTGCCTGTTAGCCTTAAAAAAAATTCTAATCAAGGTTACACGCTGTAACAAAAGTCATTAGGATTCATCCTCTGGGTAACACGAATGCACGTAATTGGTTTTGGTCAGTGGAGGTCAGTCTCCATTTTCACCAACCTGATAGAGGAAATAAAATCAACCGTGACTCTTTTACAGTGCCGCCTGAAAGACATTGGGACTTTATACGTTACACACAATGAATGAGATCCATGACAAGCCACCTACTTCTCTCCTCTTATTCTTCCTCTCCTAAAAGGTGTCCTGTACTTTCCCCTACTATACAAGTAACCCTTTCAAGGTCTGGCCTGACTATTGAAAAAACTCTTTTCCCTCTTTTGCCCTCTTTCAGATAACTCCAGTTCATTATTATACAGCAATTTAATCAATAATCACCCACTAAGTTTGTTCAAGGTGAAATTTAAGTTGGAAAGTGTAGGTATATGGATCTGCTTGACCTGTGTATCACCTATAGTCATTTCCTTTAAGTTGGATCAACACACATGTGTGCATGGATACAATATGCAAACATTTCAATTGGAGATTCAGTGCTTTTCTTGGCCATATATGCAAATATATATATATGCAACTATAGCAACAAAGAGTGGAAAATTGCCCCTCTATTGGTCGGTGCAACTCTAATTGAAATCGGTTTAGAAATTTGCCCCAAAGAAAGAATCTGTAGACTTTGGTAAAAGGGATGTGTCAATTATCAATTATCAATTTTACCACAGAAACAAAAATATCAGCTATCAGCTAAGCCTAAACGAATGCATGTTAATATATTTCCGACCTTGCAATCTTGTAGCATAGAGTGTATTGGTTTGGAGGGGCACTGTAGTATGTTGTAGGTGTAATCGTCATAGGGGCCAGTCGACGGTTGGAGCAAAAGCAGGCCCCCCCCCAGTGAGCGACAGGCTGGGTTACAAGGAGCGATCCAGCACAGGATACCATTAAGCCGACCCCAAGAGACCAAACTCGCTTACTCAACAACACCTGATCAGACAATGCAGTGTTAGGTAGCTTCTCATCAGAACTTTACTGACTATGACAGGGGTCGGAGAGAGAGAGAGAGAGAGAGACAGGGAGGGGGGGGGGGTCTTAGACAGAGAGGTTACTGATGTGAGAGAGAAACTGCTTCTAAAAGGTGGAGGTGGCAGGCAATGATGGGGGTGGACGCAAATAAAGAGCTAATCAAAAATAGAGGAAGAGAAGTGGAGAGAGAGAGAGAGAGAGAGAGAGAGAAGTGGAGATTAAGTGGAAGAGAAGTGCTGTGAATCAGGCTCCCGTTGATGCAGCGTGTAGGAAACAGATGATGGGAAGCCACGGGGAAGGATATGAACTGTCTCTGTGAAACAGCTCCCCTCATACATGAAATACTTGTTTAATAATCTGTCTATAAAGTGGGGGCATTCTTCTATTTGTTAAATGTTGCACAGCTTCGGTTGGTTAAATTTGGGTGGTTGGGTCGGTAACTGGTGGAGAACCGAGAATTGACTTTTTTAATTGTTTATTTGTAATACCAGATAGTTATTTCTATTCATCCGTCGTAAACTTTAGAACCACCAACCTGTGTATTTTACTTCAGGAAAGCTGCATTGTCATTGTTCTCTCTTCAAGCTTTAAATAAAACCACGCAATAGTGGTGTAATGTTACTGTATCTAATCTCAAGCACATGAAAGCATTCATCTTCATATCCGAATGTCTTTTGGGTGTTCACAGCTGGGAAAGAATGGAAATATACCTCTTCAAGTGGGTTTGTAAAACGCTGCTGACTTCCATCAACTAGAACGTTTCCCCACTGTATATAATGTAGTAAAAACCTGTGTACTGACACGTACTGAATATGTTCTGAATTCACCAACCAAACTGAGTGGCACAAGAAACAGCAGCTTTCTGTCTGACTGTCTGTCTGTATTTAGACTAGACAAATACAGATTAGTGGGGGATTGCTGATGAGGTCATCCAATTTCTGGGGATTTTCAGCTTTGAATGAACTGGTTTCATCAGAGGGAACGTAAATACAGTATGTTGTAGTAATGGCGTCTAATGAAGGGAATGGAGAGGCAGCTGTTGCGTTAAAGTAGGTGAGCTGATTAATCCCTTAAATTTTCTCCAAGACGCCCACATCAGATTAAACCACAGTGAAACAACAAACTTTTGAGCTCTAATCTTTCAGCTTGTCCTATGTAGCACAACCCATTAGAGAGTAAGGGATTTATTGAGGTGCTTCTCTTAATGTTGAAGGTTCATCTAACTTTATATCTCCGGGTTGCAAATAGACATTGAGCTGCAGAGAGGCTGTTTACAATGGCCTCAAGTCTTATTCAAAGCGAGGAGGCGGACAGATAAGTGTACAAAGAACACCCTCTTTTGTTTCCCCACCCTGAGAATACCACCTTAACCTCCCACACGTACCTGCTAAAGTCAATCTGTGGGTGCTTTGATTAAAGCTGACAAGGACAGATTGAATTTACCTCTAACAAGAGAAACACAGAGAGGATGGAGGACAGCTATAGAGGTAATGATGAGAAGACAAGGGGAAGTAGACCGGATGGGAGTGGAGGAGGAGGGGCTCAGATGATTTACTGCAAGAGCAGAGTCCTCTGGCAAATACCAAAAAGATGCGTCTGTGTTTACACAACACAGTATTAACCAATCCCATTCAACCATCCAAACGATGCGTCATCAGGAACTCATTGAAAGAAAAGAAACATTTTTTTCGTGGATCGATGTGGGATAAAGTTCATACAGACCTCGAACATACCTGTAAGGTCTAGTTTCCAATTGGACATTTTTGGCAAAATGTGGAACTTTGACATTTGTCATTGAAAGGACAACAATGTATGGCACCACAGGGACAAACATCCTCTTTGTATACATCGTAGGGGAGTGTGTGGGAAGTGCAGCTCAGTTGTGTTTGCAAATCCATCATAGATTTTCTTTTGCATTTACTGCTGATGACCTTTAGCGGTAGGAATCGTTAAACGAAAAGGTGGAACGCCGCTGGTACTTTAGACATTAGACGAGCTTCAACAGCACTGACCAGGGCCTGGTGCATCCCTCAGGTGCTCCGAATGAAGCACCTGCAGATGGCGGTCATTTGCTCTCCATACTCCAGACCATCAAAACATCCAGCTACTAAAATAAATCCTGAGTAATCTGGTGAAGCACAAACACATTCATTTCTAAAATGTACACCTATATAGCACCATTTGGTGTTGCTGCCCCACTGCTCCGTGTAAATAAATACATCACTACACCTGCAAACCCACTGGGTCTGAAGGGGTGTGTAGTTGGTGCGGTTCTCCGTGGCATGCGTGTTTGTGTGCGCATTGTACTTGAATTCATTCAAGCCTACTTTCGTGCCATTATCTTTGTACATCTGAAGGTTCAGCTGCCATGGTGGGAGAAAGGAAACTGTGTCAGCTAAACTCAGAGGCCGTTTTGCGGAAATCCCTTACTCCCATGAAGAGCCTCTAGTCATGGATTTCATTTCACCTTCTTCTACCAGGGAACGGCACACCTTGTAAGGACAATTTCACTAATGTCAGCAAGCGAATCGATGCCAGTTCAAATCCGAAAGCTTTATTTTTTTTTTTATCATTCACTATGCTGTTCAGCTCTGTGGTTTGTAGAGTTGCGTTATCATGACACGATCTGACAGAGGTCTGGACCCCTGTGGGAGAGCAGGGGAATGTTTGTGTTTGTTGTGCATATATTAAAGTGTTATTTGTGTCCTTGCCGGCGGTCCCGTGGGGAAAAGGACAGGTGGGGTGCTTTGGGGAGCTGTTGGGCTTGGTGGTCTTGCGAGGCGAGTGCGTGGGAGTTTTGAACCTGAATAAATCACAATTTGGGGTCGTGATGTTATGGAGGAAGCTGTGAGGCTATAGAGTGTGCAGCCTGTGGCACTGATATGTACCTGTCATAAGGCTAATGAAGCACACATGGGAATGTTGAATGGGTCAGGGAAGCAGTGCAAGTCCTACTTGCCTCTGCTCTTGTGTGGCACGCTCCTGTCCCCGCCATTAATAAGCGGCGATAACCCCGTCTCACTTATTTGAGCGACTGCCGTTGACACTAGAAATGATTTATGGAATCTTGAATTTATATTCGGAGGCCATTGTTGCAGCTGCAGGTGATACTGCTCATTCATTACTAGTCCTTCTTCCACCTCGTCCAACTGTCCCCCTTCTTCCTCCTCTTACAGCCTCCTTTCTCAACCTGTCGTCCCCGATCTACTCTCCCTGCTCCTCACGTCTGCTCCTCGCGCTTCGCATCCATCTCTGCCCTTTTCTCTGGCTCTTGCTGCCTTTCTTCCCTCCTTCATTTCGGGGGAAAACGTGGAGCATCCTCATATATTGTTAACTAGCTTACGTGACTTCCTTCCTTCCCATGCACCCCCCTCGCCCCCCCCCCTCGCCTCCCTTCCCACAAGGTTGATAATTACAGTACTAGCAGAACTGTAAATCGTGACCCAGTTTAGAAAAATCGGGGGGGGGGAAAAAGGAGGAATGTTGTTTTGTTCGTTTTATTAGAGGAAGAATCAAACACTACACTAAGAGACCGATGCGTGCAGGCAGACGCACATGTATTACACAAAGACTTGTGTATCGAGAACAGCTCAAAGTGAGAGGGCTCGGTGAGAAAGGAGTCACGGAGTCCTGAAAATACAAGCCAGGCAAGGAAAACCCCTGTTGTTCAGAACAGAAGAAGAAATGTCCTTGGCTGTTAAGTCATGCAGGGGCCCCCAGTAATTACCTCCGACCTTATCAAGAGGAGCTCGGCTACAGGGGAGATCAGAGCGCAACATACTGAGGTCAAATCAAAGCGGATAAATACATCAGTGTAACAATAACCAACACCGAGCCATACACTGGGCTGATGAGCGATAAACCTCAACCACTGCTTCTTTCTCGGCGCAATCACATTGCGGGCGAAGGCTTTAAGTGTCCTTGATGGCGGTTTGATGCATGAAGTGATTACCTTGGGTTATTATGTGCATTGACCTCATTTACACAGACACACACATAATTGCTGTGCGAATGGTTGCACTGTAACGCCAGGCGCCGGTGTCCCGCAGGTGATTTTCAAAACGATTATCAGTGCTGAATGTAAATTGATGAGAGGGCATCCCTGGGTATATCGGTTACTGCTGGGATAGGAGGAAAACCAAAATTTAATAAACTTAATGCTCTCATGGCTATAATCTCTTTTGCTTCTTCTAAACTCGGACTTGATCATCTTTTAAACTCCTGCCTGAGAGTTTCTTTCAAACATAACAAAACAACAAACAAAAATGTGTCAACTGCGAATCACATCATATATAGTTTATAACTATGTGAAGTTCATTTAACGGTGTACGTACAGTAACATCTTCGATAACAAATGAAAACAAAACGCCAAAATGAGCAAATGCTTGTCACGTTAACCTCTACATAGAATTAAATTCCCATTGAAGCCTGGATTAAGCATTAGTCAACGCTGAATTGTGACAGGGACACTTCTTTACTCTCCTATGGTCACATTCTAACAGCTCCCCAAAGACGTCCATTATCTCAGCCCAGTGGCGCCGGTGAAGTTAAAAAAGCGCTGGTTGTGGAATAAGAGGTAAGAACCTGCTGCACAGAGCGCGCCCAGAGTGCCGTTTGTCATGATATGATTTCACTTTGCCGGCGCAGACACTCACGACCCCTCAGACTTTGACAGCGCTCATACAGTATCTTTGAAAGACTTGTCCCTAGAGGCCCGCTCTGTACACACTCGCTCTTCCGCTTGTCAACAGCATGTCATATTTTGTGCAGGGAGGTGGCTTGGAAATGGGCCTGCTGATGAGTCAACATGTTGTCGGATGCGCTGACAACATCTGCGTGTTGATGTACATAAACAGACAGGGAGCTCTCGTTGACCCAGACTCCACTGACCTGGATCATTGAAGCTTTTTCCCGTCCACACGTGTCCCAGGAGTGGTGCATGTCAGCGCACACCTGCTCTGCGGGGAATACCCAGGACAGTCGAGGCTGTAGATTGTGTTCCTTGCAAAGTTCTGCAAAGCAGAGGTCTCTGTGTGTCCTAATCTAAAAAGATTATGCGCATGCTGCTTTTTTTTCTGAACTACCGAACAGGGATGCCCCTCAAAGAGGATGACATACAAGAAACGTGGTAAAAGGAATAATTATGAGCAGTTTCAAGGTACATTTACGGTATAGCCACGATTCACAGAGTAAACGTAGCACGAGTTTGAAATCCAGGTCAATGTATCTCTGCTGAAGATAAACATCCATCCTCCAGCCTAAAAACCTGGATTTGGTATCCCACAATATTTACTGTACAAAGTCAACCCACTCCTTTTCTGAGTAGGACCTCTGAGATTCATTTTTTCCCCAAACAAAAAACAACTCTGTTCTCACGTTGTTCTCTCACACGGCTGCTAAATTGCCAGGACTCATTTGAATGGTTTGACATGGTATTAAAAGTATTGATAATAATTCAAAACCAAAACATTCAAAAATTTGCTTCGGCACGAAAATGCTTCACAGTAACACAATACTTCTCCAGTTTAAAGGTAAACTTCATTGATTTTATGTGCAAACTTGTTTTTGGTCGTTCGCATCTGTATAATGTCTTCTGTGGCTTTTCAGGGAGATTTTGTTTGGACTTGATACTGCAAACTGAAGTTATTGGGTTGGAAGGAAGTGCACATTTAAGGGGTAGGGAAGGTGAAAAAATGCTATAACAATAAATGTAGCATAAAATGTATGGCTTGAGAAAGATTAAAGGTAAAAAACTCCTTTTGGTTTTGACCAGTTCTATCGAGTTCCTCTCTAATGTACCATATGCAGCAGATAAAATAAAACTTAAAATAACTGTTCCAGCTCATTACAGTTCTTGAAGACATCATCAAACTACAACTCAAATATTCGGTATAAAATATTCCACCTGTAAAAACAAAGAGAATATCCAAATACACACAGACTTTCTATACCAGATCTCTAGTTCATAGAACTTATTCAACTAATCCGTCCATAGCAGGTGTGTGTGGTCGGTGTCATTTCCTCTGATTTACTGAAAGTAGTGTCTTGCTTTGTGACATTGGGACATACTTTGAGGGCCTTGATGTATTCAATCCTTATGCCAACGCACTGCAACATTTATGGCAGAACAAGTGGTTTTATCTGTGTGTGTGTGTGTCTTTGTGTGTGAACATTATGCAAACTCAAATGCTGTCAGGGCAGAATACGCATGAGGATGTAGCGCTTCGTTGCTATTTGGCGACACAGAATCAGTCGCGGTTACGATTATGCACAGTTTGGTTCATTTGCATGCTGTTAAAAGCCCTGTTGCCGCATTTAACTATTGAAGCCAAATGAGAGCTTTACAATTTCCTACTTGATGCAATCCTATGTGGAAAGAAAAGCAAAAATAAATATGGAAACAATCACATTTTTTTTTGTTGAGCAAATAACCTGTAGTGACTTTAATCCCCGAGCCTTTTTTATCATGTTCATTGCAACGGTTTCCACTAATTTTGTCTCTATGATGCACCCTGGGCCGCAGATAATTGTAATTGACATTGTAAAGTACTTGCTTTTTAAAGCAACACGTGTAGTATTTTTTACTAAGTAACTGAGATGCCATCATTAATATTCTGTAGCAAATAAGTAGTTACAGTAAAAAATGGACATATTATATATTCTATTGGTAATGTATTTTGATCATGGTAATGTATTTTGATCATAGAATACATAACAGAAAACTTCTGTCACTCCAACTGTTCTGTTCATCTGCAGTAACATGCAACGCTAAAGGTTATTGAACTCTGTGCAGCTCCAAATGTCCACAAACAAAGGATCATTTCGTTTTCGGAAGAAAAAGATGAGTTAACTTTCATTCATGTCCAAATTACCACAATGATATAATGACGGAAAATTAATTCAAGGCCACGATAGTCCAATGTTGCGATATTTGTTTGTTAATAAGGAGCAAGGGGTGCTTTATTATGTCCAAACCTTAAAGGCAGCTGCAGTAAACACAGGCATTGGTTGGGCAGCTTTCATTACACCGTGGATCAGAATTTCTTGTGCGTCGGGGTGAGCATTTTGAAGCTAGAGCCAGCTCGGCTAAGTGAAACATTAGTTTGAGTGCCACCGACACCAAGCAATGGAGTTTTGATTGCAGCCGTCTTTCACAAGCCTTCTATTGAAGTCGTGCCTAAATGTTTTTTTCCCCCTCACATTCTCTGGGCAGGGGAACTCTGTTTCCCTGCCATCCCTCTGCTCACTTCTCTCCTCCCTGATCCTGCCAATGCCTTCTCTCCCCCTCGCCCTCTCATCTCTCTGTTTTGCATCTGTGGGGACAAGTAACAAACTGCGTCCCCTGCTCTGATTGGAAGACGTGTGATGTTATTAGATGGGACAAAAGCATACATAGCTCAAAGGACAATGCAATAAAGGGGAAGAAGAAAGTGCAGGAGTAGGAGATACTGAAATGTTTTGACAAGCGGCTTTGAAAGAGACAAAGAGGGTGGGGAGTGCTGCAGATGCTTGCTTGTAACAATGGGAGTAGGTCACACTCTTACTGATGTCTCAACCCTGGCACACTTCCTTTGGGACATAGTCTTACAGATCTCCTCCCTGCATCCTCTGCCACTCTCTCTTCCTGTGCCAGCGTGAAAAGATTGCCAGATTGCGCAGTGCCCTAGGCCCCTCCCTGGGGAGAGTGTGTGTGTGTGAGGACATGGACGAGGTTTAGCTGTAGGAGAAGCTCCCAGATGGCCCTAAATCCTCCACAGGCTCTGTCTTGAATCATCCCCATTTTTAAGGCCTCATTGAAGGAGACTGGTCAGCTCACTGACTAAGGTTTCATCCACTGTGAGTCAAGGGCACCCGCAGGGTTCTCCTTGCTGTTGCAGCAGCCCGGGCCGAGGCGGAGAGGAGTCAGGAGACAACTTAGATTTCCTCAGCACAGAGACGGTGCTTCTGTATTGAGGGTTGCTCTGGTGATGTCGGAGAGCTGCAGCGAAGATTCTGTCCGTTTCTTAAACGAAGGCAAAGTAGGCTGCGGGGACTCCATTGAAGAAACATTTGATCGCTCTATTCACCCTCCTTCCTCGCCCCATTCATTACATATATTTTTTTCAGTCGGAAACCAACAAACTTTCTCACTTGACTTCATCATCTGATGACCCCAGCTCTTCCTTAAAATACCACTGGTGGCAAATGGATGAATGCCTTATAACATATGCCATAAATGCATTTTCTTTTCTTAATTTTCATCGTTGAAATACAAGCTGCTACATACAAAATGAAGATGTATTATATGTTATGCATTCCCGGTGTTCTCTGCAATTTTCTTATTATCCAAGACGTTGTTGTCGAATGCTGAAAAAAAATATCTTTGAGAGAAAATCTCTAACAAGAACGATATATAAACATACTTATTATTTTTATTGCAGGACTGTGAAGTGTTTTAAGGTTGGACAAGTATTCCTCTATATATTAATGACAACAGCGATCAATCAGAATCTCTTCTGCCCTGCATCTTCCCTTCTGGTAAAACTCCCCGAAGACGTTACATTGATGCCCAAGAGGCCTCAAACAGAAGCAAAAGATGGTATTCCATAAACCAATACTGTACGAGTTCACACGTCTTGTTATATTTCTAAATTAGTTCAGCCCTAGTTGATTGTATGATACGGGTATAACGCCATGCACCCGCTAGCGCCAGCATGCCAACATGCTCAGAATGTTAAAGCTGGATGACTTAAAAATGACAATGACTTAAAAATGACAGAAAGACATCAATTGCATTTCTATAAAAGTAGCTGCTATTCCTAAAATGTCCACTGGGGGCGTTAGACCAGGGGGATTATTTGCGACCGCGCATCCCCCACGTCGACCGTACCATCCGTGTCGACGCACGCACAAAGTCGCACAAATTGATACGGATTAATCTTCTGGAAACTACGAAGGTCTGTTCTAACTTACAATGCACTTCATTCAAGGAATCAACATTTTATATAATAAACATTACCATATCCTAACCTCAGACATTCCACAAAGTGAATCTTGGCAGTTGGTGAAATATTTGACAAACCATTTCTTTTTCCAGGTTCAGTAATTGAGTGATTGTAATTTGTGCTCTTAACCTCGGGCGGTGGCGCCATTGTAATACCACGTTTTCTGCTTGTAGAGCCACAGCTGAAAGGCATAGTTACTCGGCTATACAGCCAACACGGATACTACCTGCAGATGCAGCCTGACGGCACCATGGACAGCACAAGGGATGAAAGCAGCTCATTTTGTGAGTATGTCACTGGATGGAATGTTTGTAACACCTGCATCCATATGGTTCATCCATGGAATAGCTCATGAGCGCATTAGGAGCCAAGTCTCAAATTGTAATGCAGTACTGAAAAAATGAAAGCTAAACACAACATCTGCAGGTGTCACGCTGCGCTATAGGTCCCTGTGACTGAAAAAGTTAGGATTTTGTCTTGTGCTTGTGTCTGAATTTCTTCCAATTTCTTATTTTAGTCTCTTGATAGAAGGAAGGAATGTCCCTTTAAACTGCCAAACTTTGGTCATTTAAAGGGCCATTGGTCGTCTGCTGAAAGGCTTTACACATGCGCTGGTCCTTGAAGGCCATCTATACTGGGTTTAAAATGTGAGATAGCGATTGGATATTAAGTTTATACATCGTTGAATAGTTGCTACCCGAAATGTTCCTAGTGACATACTGAGATGTGAATGTTCATCCTGACCTTTTGCAATCCAAAACTTTTTATATCAGAAACTATGTGGTCTTGTCTTCCTAGAATCAGATCTGTTTATTTGCCTATTTGACCTTGCAGAGTCAGATATGAGCTGTGTTTCAGACTGTAATTTGAAAAAGGGAACATATTTAAAGTTAGACTTCAACAACCGTAATAATTTATTGATGAACTCATATACTTTATCTACCAATCCTCTGCTATAAGCTCTATTTGGTGAGGTTTGCATAAACATAAATGCTAATAAGTCACAATATTTGGGTTTAAAAGAGATAAAAGCAAACTCTGTGGCAATACAATACTACAGTTTGATTTTCACATCCGTTCTCTTTTTCTCCTCTACCTTTGTCTTGCCATATCTCTCCCATTTTATTCCCCAATTCAGCACAGTTCAACTTAATTCCAGTAGGACTGCGGATCGTTGCAATACAGGGGGCAAAGACAGGATTATACCTCGCCATGAATGGTGAGGGATACCTTTATACCTCGGTAAGTATGCCTCTATGGATTAGGATTTCTGTGCTTTTACCTACTAATAATAGTAGCTAAGAGACAAATTAATGGACAAGAGATGTATGATGAATCGATGTAAATGGGGGCTAACAGTAAAAAACACAATACCAAAAACAACTGTTGACAAACTCTCACAACTTTTGCACTATAATCCAAGTCCTGTTTATCCAGTTGTATCCTCAGTACAAAAAGTTGGTGTATAAAGAAAAAATAACAAAATGATACACATTGAATACATACACAAGCTTCTGGGGTTAGGGTTATCAAAATGTGGTTATCATTTACAATACATTTGGATAGAAATCTGGCCATGGACAGGCGAGGAGTGGAAGCCTGGTAGATACGCCTTTAGACTACATGCCTATTATTTTGACAAATATAGGATGCATGGCAGTTGGAAAGGTGGCAAGTATGCAAGATAAGTTCATTCTGTGTCCTTATTGTTTGAAACAGTACTTTTGCACCTATTACATCAAAAAAATGTTTACCTCCTTTTTTTCCTGTGACTTTTAAAACAAGCAAATCAGTCTGTGAGTTTGCAGACAAATCCCAGGGGACAGAAATCTATTTAGCTGCATATCTTAAGTATCATTTTATGTGTCAGAGGGTTATCAGTCAATTAGCTTCTTAAAATATTATCTGCAAATTGGTGTATTCGGTTAACAATAGACAAAATCTTGCAATTAAGGAATTGGCTGATATTTGCAGAAAGCACTGTCTGCATTTTCTGCAAGCTGTGATGCTGATGAAAACCTTTTGCACTCAATGGACTGCTAATCCTAGCATGCTCTCTGATCAGTACTTTGGACAGCCTAGAGACTGTTTTATATTTCATACAATCTGATAAGAACCTTGGATATTGCAACATTGCTTTAAGTTTAGATAGACAAAATGCTTCAAATTAAGATCCTGCACAACCATTAAATATCGTCTCATGGAACTGTTGAAGTTCCCTTTGGCAGCTAATGGGGCTGTTCACTCTGATCAGTACCCTGGACAGCACCTATAACACTGCTTATGTTGCCATGACAAACACAGTTCATGATAGAAAACAATTAAACAACAATATACTATTTACTTGTTATATACTGTATACCATATATCCATATGGTATATTCATGTCTGCAAAAGCTAACGGCACAAAAGCAATAAAGTAACATACATGCTGCTATGAATGTGACAGTGATTTACACCTCGAAAAGACTGTTGCCAGGGGCCAGAATTCCTACAGTAAGATAACTTGGATTGTGTATAATATTAATACAATTTGACTCTTGTGGACACAATGGATAATACACACAAGCATGCCTCATACATACTTAACATTTTAAAAGATAACATAAAAAAGTAAATGTCAGAACCCTTGTATAAATATGTTCTGCGGAGAGGTCATCTGTGTGTTGGTTCAGGCAGAGCCAATGATTAGGCATGCATGAGATTTCACTGGCCTGCCTGTGTGTGCAGAAAGGAGAAGGGATTTCCTCAGCACCAGTCAATAAGCTGCACTGCATCCCACACTGACATCTCCCAGAGAATTTCCTCTCTCCCAAACACACACATTTAGTATCGAGGCCGCACAGTAGCTTTCTGCTTGTGTAACATCATGCGTGCTGTATTTTACGACCAGATATTGTTCTATATAGTCAGATGTGCCAATTTGCTGCTGCAGGAGGGAGTGCCGGTGGCTCAATACGGCCATTCATACATATCTGTGTGCTGCAGATGCATGTTCACATGGGCTTTTACATTTTAAAAGCACGCAAAGACAGTGCGTGACACAGACGTGTAATGTTTTCATTTACAATAAATAAGTCACTCGAGAGGTGACTGATTGTATGACTCATTGCTTCTACAGATATTTTCTCGCATAGACTGCCACTCCTGCTGCTTAATGGATGCAATTATGTTTCTTTCCTTCCAAAAAAAACTCAGAACTTTTTCTTGAATCACTCTGCATAAACAAACACACACACACACACACACACACACACACACACACACACACACACACACACACACACACACACACACACACACACACACACACACACACACACACACACACACACACACACACACACACACACACACACACACACACACACACACACACACACACACACACACACACACACACACACACACACACACACACACACACACACACACACACACACACACACACACACACACACACACACACACACACACACACACACACACACACACAGCGCAGTGGTCAGGTCGTGGAGCCTGGCTCATTAAAAAGAAGCCAAAGTCCACTGCTGCCTTGTTTTACACATACATCTCAGGCTCACTACATCTAGGTGACTACAGGAAATGGCTGATCCTGATATAAAAATAGAGCTTGGCTCATTCGTGCCCCATTTTATAATCTATGTGTTCTGGAAAACTCCTCATAGACCGAGAGAGAGAGAGAGAGAGAGAGAGAGAGAGAGAGAGAGAGAGAGAGAGAGAGAGAGAGAGAGGCTTGTGTTGCAGGAGGCTGTCTTTGCAGAAGTCGTTTTTGTGCCAATCAGGATTTAGACACGGGCTTTGCTTGTTGTAAATATTTGTTTTCCTTCATGCAGGTTTTTGTGCATATTTTTGCTTTAAAATGAAATGGAATTTAGCTAGTTGCTCCAATACATCTAATTCCCTTGTGATAGATTGCTTTTTGTCTTTGACCAATGCACTAACCTAAACTAAATAAAAACAGCATTTATCTCGCAATCTGTATCAGACTGTACAATGTCAACTTGAAGGAAAATCAGATTTGACGATAACCGCCAAGAATTAGGAGATATCCCTCATCCAGACACATTTTAAAGGATGAACAAAAATTAACCCTTTATTTTTCTACTCAATTGTATTTTGCTTTTGTTTACCTCACTCGCTTAGTGTTCCGATGCTGCCCTCTATTATTATACAAAAGCCAATTTGTGTGTGTGTGAGATGTAAAATAAAACTTTAAATAATAAAATACACGGGTTTGCTTAACACCAAAGAATCTTTAACGTCTCCTCCCTCTTCCTCTTCTTCCTGGTCCGGGTTAAAATGCCAGCTTGTTAACGAATTTAAGTTTATTCTGTAAGTCATTTGATGGCAGCGCAAACGTCTCCACGGCTGGTGTCTGTGCTCTGCCTCTTGTTTGGAAGGAAGGACTGCCAACTCCGTTACATCTCTGCCAGATCAGAAAAAGTCTTCTCTGATCACTTTGTATCAAATTTTCCTGCAGTTAAACTCACCTGCGTCAAATCGCCAATTTAAAACATACAACAGCTTTGAACTTTCAGTGTATGAATCATATAGCTTGCACATGTCAGATTTAAGTGGGCTCCAGCTGTTATTCCAGTGAGTCAGATGCATATTTTTAATCAACATAACTATCAGAGCACAGGCTAATAAGGATCAGGGACAAAACCTTTTTATCACTACATGCCTACCAAGGATATGTGGAAATAGAAGTGCATGCTTTGCTTTAGGTGTTTTTATAAGGTTTTAGCTGTGGTCACACAAAGACAAAAGGCTCTGAATCCATCGTTGTGGGCGTTTTGTGGGCGTTTTGTTTTGATTAAGGATTTCACCGCATTTTCTCCCTGTTGTCAGCTCTCACCTGGGAGACCACACAATCCTACACCTAATTTGGTCCTTTGAAGCATAAAAGAGACCCTTAAAAGACCACTGCATGATAAACACTATGGTGTGTGATGCACACAGGCCTTTTATAGCGTGTGATAGAAAGACGGGCAGTTAGACACGGGAGAGGAATGAGAAAAGAGCGAGCGCGAGACCCTCTGACGAAAAAGTTAAGCCTTGTGTCCTTTCCATTCTTTTCATGAAAGGATTACATTGAGATGCAGGACAACACGAGCAAAGAGATATCATCGCTTTTATCACAGGATGTGATAAAAAAGTAGTGCAGAGGATAATTGGCCGGAGCGAGAGAAATCCGATGAAGTAAGAAAAGCAAGGAAAGGGGCGTACAGTTTGCCAGGCAGCCAATCGTGAGCTTTGTGAAGGTGAAAACTACTCTTTTTCGGATTAGCTCTTAAAATAGGAGTTCCTCGTGAAGGTGCTCTCCTTCCAGAACCTCAAAGCCGTCTTGTGTTTTGATGATGGCACAAAACCTACCGCCGTTGTTTGTGTCCTATCTTACCCACAACATTCAAAGCAGGGTGATGAAAGGCAGCAGCCGGTCACCTCTGTCACTCTGGGTCGAAGAGGGAGAGTCAGCCAAAATTCCTCTCTCAGCTACATTATATTGACAGGGGGCTTTCATCCATCAGTCAACGATGCATGAGACAGGAGTCCCTGCACATTATCATCTAATCTGGACTTGCCAAGAGGTCCTCAAAGGGTGATCATAAAGCATTACGGCCAGACTATACATGTGTTTTGCAGACTGTATTAAATGCTGGTCTCATCCTCTTAAATCACTCTTAATAAGCCCTATTGACTTATGTAATGTGGCATTTCAGAGTGCATCTGTTTGGTGTGACAACAAACATCGACATCATAACCTGCTGGTGCTGTTGTTCCTTGCATACACATTACGCTGCATCATGTGCATGAGGATTGTTGTGGATGAATCAGGGGAGTGCTGCGGCGGTGACACATATCAATGGAAACATTGTAGGATTAGGGCAGCTGGGTAGTTTTCACAGTGCCCCAAGGAGCTGATGGGCCAGTCAACAGATGCAGGACGCCTGTATGACACTGTGACCCCTGCTGTCTAAATAAGGCACTGCACATCCGAAATGCTAAGAAGTGTTTATTAATTCAAGACGGACAGGCATTAGTTCTGATTTCATGCTTGGGCGTGCACAATGAAATGAAAGTAAACATCACATTAAAGAGTATTCATGCATCCTCTATATTCTTTTTAGTCCTAACTATCCTGTTTTGTAATCTTATCTAAATGCATGGAAAGATGTTAGTCGGATTGGTGCCAATCTGCCCCTTTTAGTCCATATGATTAGTACCGTCATGCCCTTATTTGGTGGTGAGTACAATCCCAGTGTATGGTGGCACGGAGAGTTAAGCCTCCTGAAGCAGGTAGAATAGATGTAATCAGACACAAGGGATGAAGAAGAAGGTGTTGTGTGTGGGCGGGGGGGTTGGGACACTGATCTGCATCATAAAAAGGTTCTTCCCATCTTGGGGATTCTCAGCACGGATGCCACATATTACCTTCCTCGTCTACTTAAATTCATCTTGAGACGCAGTTAAAGAAAGCTACCAAAGTCTCAATGATTCGCATTAGAGCAGGAGGTTTTCATTTAGAGGTTTAGTCTGAGACCCATCAAGATATAGATACTCCATCACACTTAAACATGTGAAACTCTCAATACACCCCAACAATTCTTCATTTACGCAGGTACATCTGTTGGTTTGGGTGATATCTCCCGTCAGTAACCCCCGGGGTGGTTTCGGTAGTTCTGCTGAGCTCCGGTGGTGCCTCAAGGTGAGCTACAGAGATGTGGAAAATGACAGCAACATATTTGTATCAGCTAGGGGCAGATATGTTGCCCCTTAAGGCATCCATGTTCATGGAAAAGGTCTGTCTTTGAATTTTTTCGCACAATTCTTCATGTCTATGTAGTTTTTTCCTCTCCAGACCTTTGGAGAGGACTTGAATGAAATACAGAAGACATGGGTTATGTCATTAGGCTAATTTAACTTGATTTAATAATTGAGGTAGTTATAGGATCCCTTGGGAGAGGGGTTATCACTGGTGCCATCCCAGAGGTTGAGCTGAAGGGTATTTTGTTGAAGTTTTGGGCTCTCTTTTCAGAGGGACATTCATTGTCACACCATGAAACGCTGAGCCCACCATTGGTCCTGAGGGAGATGCAAAGAAGCAGTTCCCTTTCTTCTTAAACTCCTGTGTTACCCAGCTCCGTGCTCTCGAAACTTCTGCTCTCTGGCCTGCCTTTCACCTTCTGTCTTGCGCACTTCCCAGCCCTCTTGCTCTCTGGCCTGATTAATAATAAATGAAGCAGATCATCTATCGATCCC
This sequence comes from Pungitius pungitius, assembly GCF_949316345.1. Classification (NCBI taxonomy): domain Eukaryota; kingdom Metazoa; phylum Chordata; class Actinopteri; order Perciformes; family Gasterosteidae; genus Pungitius; species Pungitius pungitius. The sequence goes on along the minus strand of NC_084915.1, from coordinate 7,810,208 downwards.
ATCCTCTTTGTGTTACCCCAGCAGAAGATATCAAACCTGTCAGAGAATCTTAAAATAGCTGTGTAATGTGGGAGAGTTTGTTGAGTTAAGGGTAGGGGCTTGTTTTGTTTTTTTAATGCTGGGAGGACATCAGGAGTGGACGGACAAAGGGCACAAAGTCCCCAGTTGCTTTATCAGCTGAAAGGATGCCGACTCCGTGAAGGAGAAAGGCAGTGATCTGTGATACATCTGAAACCGAAAGTCCCGTCAATCTACCTATGGCTCTTTGCTACAAGAAGTTTATGCCAAGCTGTGATCCGTTGGCCCTTTTCTGTCATTCCGAGTCTCACAGAAATTCTCCACTCAGCCATTTGTGCCATGCTGCTCTAACTTAATCAATCCAACAGATTGGCTTTGCTTTCGGACAGGAAAAGGACCCTGTCAAGACCCTGATGGAGACTAACAGAGATGTATATCTGTCTGTTATGGTTAATTTCACCACAATTTCACTACATTAAGCAGGGTTCAGTGGTCGTTATGTTGAGGATGGAGAGGGAGGACACTTGCTGCTGGAACATGATCATTTACAATGACTGGATGTTGGATTAAATCCAAGTTTGGCTAATTAGATTTTGTAATGTGCATTCAGATTGAGCCAGTCTCGTACAATTGACAGCTCAAATGGTTCATTCTCTTCTTGGACGAATGAAGGGGGATTAATCTTGCCATTGTTTCTACATACCAAGAGTCTGAAAAACCTGCTAGAGTAGCGGCTCTCAAACTTACTGGTTTGTGGGTCCTTCAAATTTAAAAGTGTCTATTTATCACCTCTAACTGATTAAGTCAGATAGTCTATGAGTTGTGACCAGTTTATTCCAATGAAGACCCTATTTTTTTAACCAATTAGGCAGACAATGTCCCTATGACCCTGACTTTAAGAGCTTGAGCGGATTTTGTTTTCTGTCCCCCTTCTATGCTTTATATTATTATGCAAAAAACAGATTTCAACTACATTTTTTGGTAGGATTCTGTTGATAACACAATCAAAAAATGTCTTAACAATCAAACCCATTAACTGGGATCTTGTTCTTATAGGCTAGGTAAGCTACTCTTTTAAACCTGGGATGCCTCTGACACCATAACTACAGGTTGATTTCAGAATTACTCAATACTGTGCAGTATGTAATGTTAATGTGTAGACTGAATCTTTTGGTGTATAATGTCTGTGTTTCAGTGCTTATGATCTTCTCTGCTCTCTCCATTGGGAACATGTTATGTTTATTAGAGATATATTAGTGGTATTTCTACATGTGCATGTATGAGGCATCCTCAACTTGCTGTTCCCAGAGGATCACGATGGTCGTATTTTCAAAGAAACAAGAAGTCCAGATATAATTCTATCCATGTCACCTAGTTAATGGATTTCACATCTTTTACCCAAGTTGTTTTTTCCCAGTGATATTGTGCATTGGAGTCCATGTTTAAAAAGACATAAAAGAGGTTTTATAGTTAACATAATTTTGCCTTGTATGTCTTTATTTACTAGTATGAATGCACTTCTCAACCCCTTTTTCCATATTTCATTTCAGGAGCACTTCACTCCGGAGTGCAAGTTTAAGGAGAGTGTATTTGAGAACTACTACGTTACATACTCCTCCATGCTGTATCGCCAGACCCAGTCTGGCCGCTCCTGGTACATCGGTATCAACCGCGATGGCCAGGTCATGAAGGGCAACCGAGTGAAGAAGACCAAAGGGGCAGCACACTTCCTGCCTAAAGTTATTGAGGGTTTGTGTCCTTTGTTTCACATTAGAACAAATTAAACCACCTTCTTACTTAATAATTACCTCCTTTGTTACTAAACAACAGCTTCTATCTTCATCTCACAGTCGCAATGTACAAGGAGCCATCGCTACACGAGCTTGCTGCCGAACCAGTGAGTCCTCCTCGCAAGACTGTGAAGACATCAGATTCGCCGACCCTGAAGAACGGTCGGAAAGAAGCTCCCAAGGCTGATGCGTCATAGCACAGGAGACTGAGGGAGGGACAAAGGGCAGCAGTGACGCTGGGAATACAGTCGCCCATTATGCACTGAGGGTGGCTGAGGGAGTGGCCCTCACCGACCACCACATTCCAGAAGTGCACTAGCAGACGCTGAGAGGTAAAGGGGTCAGAGGTCCATCAGCAACCACGGAGGCCTGAGAGAGGAGTCCCCCCGCCCCCCCCCCCACCACCTGTCAGGAAGCCCTCGGCCTAAGCCAGAACTACCACCACCTCGCCCCGCCACTGTGTCACTTTCTCCGTCCCCCTGTGACTTCCTAATGCGGAGTCCCCTGCGTTTCTCTGTCATGCTCAAGGTTCTTTGTCCCGCCGACAATTCCATCTTCTGTGCCACCTCTCTATTGTACTGTGTATTCACCACTTACGCATTCCCAGCGCTGACTGTGCATCATAATCCTCACCCCTGGGCCCCCGCCTGAGCCCTAAAGTTGGTGACAGTGTGGCTCCGGCAGCTTTCCGCCCACCATCTGCCGTACAGCGAAGTTAATCACAGAGGTCAACTAAACCGCAGAGTAAGATAAAACCGTTCACAGAAGAAAGTTATCCACGGGGTTTCTGGGTCAGGTCAGGTCAGCTGAAGACAATTAGGGTGTGAGAAAGCCATAGCTATATTTAAACATAAAATATATTTTTTTTGTTGTATCATTTTATTTTTCATTTGAGTATATTAGAAAAATACTGTGATAAAACTCAAATTCCTGAGTGATTGGACGGAAATGGACATTGATAAGGAAAATCCTTGGGGAAAGATGATTAAGATGCTCAACAATGCTCAAATCTTAACATCAACACATTAGCAAGGCGGTGATGATAATGATACAAAACGTGACTGAAGAATTCCACAAGCCATACAAAAAACTGTACGAAGGTCAGATGCGCTGCTCATTAATTGTCGGATGAAATCAAAAATATGATATTTAAAGGAAATTCTATTCTTCCTGGGAAGATGAGCCATAAACACGAGTCCATAGTTTTAAAAAACGGAGCAATAATGGACCAAGAAGCCAGAGGATGACTGTGTAAGCGTCACCCTCCTCCCACCCGCCATTCTTCTGCTTATTGTTTTAGAATAATAGTAATAATATAATAACATAGAAATTGCATTTAACAACTTGTTTTAAATCCGTGGTAGATCTGAACTGCATCACCTGTAAAAAAAAAAAAAAAAGAAGCCATAGTGTATACTTCACTCAGCATCTGCTGTCAGCATGAAGCCAGGTTTGAAGCCCAACATCAAAGAGGAGAGGAGCCTCTGAGCTGGAGCACTTGTTATTCTGAGGATGTCTGGCAGCTTATCCACTCACTTGCTCTATCAAATCACCTTGGAAGAATCGCCCCTCAAAAATGTAGTTGTCTGAGTGAATGTCTTGTTTGCGTTTGAACCCCATGAGTCCGACTAAATGGATGCACCGTGTGCAAATAAGAGCCGGTGCAGGAGAGATCCGGAGATAATGTGGCTATCCTCTACCCTGTCCTTGAGACGGGGCACAACACGCTCTTTGATTTCTGTGAATCTGGGATACCTGGAGGAACATCCGCCTCGCGTATACTTTAGAGAAATGTAAGAATTCTAAAAAGAGAAGGGAAGCGAATCTCCGAGCAACTCAAACACGTTGAAACCCTCACAAGGTACTTCGTCGATGTCGTATTTTCATTCATTTCAATCAACTAATAGTTTGGACTAATCATTTGGTTTGCAAAGGGTCTCTCAATTTGGGAACATTTTCCTGTAAAACATGCAATGGCCTGAGACTGACTGAATGGGAGCAGTCAGGGTCTTGCCTTGTAATGTTGACACTGGCTGCTGTTGTGTGCGGTCTGCTCTGGTCACCCACTGAGGATAAATAAATGTCCCCACAATGTTCAGTCAAATGTGAATTTGCATGGATACCATTACCAAAACAAAGACATCAGTGAGCCTCTTGGAAGAGCAACGCAGGCGAACTGTAAAAAATACTCAATTATATGAACGCTAAAAGTCACGGGTAATCTCGAAGAGGTTCACAGCATTGGCATGGGGTCCGACTTGAATGGGAAGAGAGGGTACAGAATGTGAAACAGAGGTTTTATGAGCTGAGAAACAGTGTGTTGAACCGTAAAGAGGTCGGTGCACGGAGGCAGATATTTAGAAAGAGTGAAGGATTAGCAGGTGTATTCTTGAGGAATGTTGATAAGGAATTTCTGTGGTAGAGTAAGCAAAATTCTTGGCAGGGTTTCATGCGGCATCTGGATATGATAATTAATGTAAGACAAAGAGGCATGCAAGGCACTGTGAGCTATTTATGACAGGGGGTCTATGGAGGAAATTAGTTGGAGCTTTACATTTTTTCAGTAAGTCTTCCATTTTCTGGGCTTTTCCAAGAGGAATATCATTCAGTACCAATTTAGATGTTTTGTCATTGTAGCAGATTTTGCATTGCAGGACCCTACAAATCGCAATTTTCGACAAGCCGGCGCTCCAGTGAATTTCAGTACAGCGCTGAATGCTTTTTAACTGTGCATTACTAAGGACATCAAAGTGAGTGCACAGTACGTAGCATACAATGTTTGAGGCTTTTTTTAGTAGTCACTACTCACACAGTTTCTAATGTTTGCGTATTCCATCTGGGAGCTTTCTCGTGGCAGATTACATTTCAAAATTGATCATAAGTCCACTCTATGAAAGGGAACTATTTGGAGTTGCAAAGCAGGGAGCGACAAGGAAATATTTCACGTCAAAGAGAAGATCCTCCCCTCTTGGTTTAAAGTAACTCTGCGCTTCATGGTTATTTCCTTTATTAATTTATCTCTACTATCTATATTTCTCTAAACCATATTTTTGCTAGAAAAACAATTACTCCAATATAAAATGAGTTGTGCATTAATTTGCTTTATTGACTCCTAATCTTTGGATTTATAAACTAATTTTGCAGCACTACTTTACATAAGAGATTATAAAGTATTTAAACCTATGGACCTGATGATCAATCTTGATATAATTGTCACGTCAGACATGAGAGATACAAATCCTCCATAGGTTTCTTTCCTGAATAGCGACCAGTTCTTACTAACGTAACACAGAAGAAGGCCTTAGAAAGTTTTTCAATGGTGAAACTGAAAGTCAACCAGAAAGAAACAAAGAATGTTGAGCAGCACATTGTTGCAGACTGTTAAGTGAAGAATAAAAGGGAAATGTCAGACAGGAAGATCTAAAAGGAGAAAAGAATGTTTTTACGCCGATTGTAAAGTTCAGGATGTATTGGAGGCAACAGGAAGTGAAATAACCCATTGAGCGAAACCAGTTCTGGGAGAAATTGTCCCATGTGAGGTAAATAAGATGTGCTCGCTCGATGTTATGTGGTTTGAAGACGTCAGAAAGTGTAATGTGAATATGCCTTTACCTTTAAGAGCTAACAGCGAGGCGTTGACATGGAAAATGAAAGTACAGATGTGGTTTGCATGCCCACGCATGAGATTTAAAGCCGTTATTCACTTTTCCTTTCAACACTACATATCTGTGGAGGTGTATATACTGTGTGTCTGCAAAGTGTGTGTGTGTGTGTGTGTGTGTGTGTGCGCATCTATGATTAAGAGTTTGATAAGACAAGACAGAGCAGCAAGGAGTAAAGCAAAGGGCAGGAGATTGAAACAATGATCGATAGACTCAATAAAACCCAAACGAGAGAAGAGCCACCCTGCGATGGGTGAAATAAAATTTCCCCAAGGTCTGAGACACCAAGATCCATTTGCTCATAATGAACTCCGAGGGCCGCTGTTTGATTTCTAACAGTAAACTCAACAACTCTTTTCTCAAGGTGCCTACACTGAGAGATGTTGTCTTGTTGTTGGAAATTGTGGGAAAATCAGCAGCCATACTATTCTTTGAGAAATGTATCTGCTAAAAGTAGCAGTCAAGTCAGTAGTTTTGGGAAAGCGTGCGGAACGTTGCACCCCATAAGCATTGGGCTTTAATTGAAATGTTTAAAAGTAAGGAGATTAGAGAAAAAGGTTAGAGGCAATAACAAAGTTAATAACAAGATTTGTCTTCTCAGCTAGTGAAGATGCAACTTAAAAACAGACCCTTGTGATCACACAGAAGCTCTCCAAAATCACAGTTCATGCCAACATTATATTCTAACACCTTGAGACTGTCGTTATTTGCAGCCGGTGCCGGGTACATTGTCCCAGATACTGCTGCAAACGAGCTCAAACCATATTGCACACTGCCATGCTCACCATGCAAACTGTCCTACCATAGAGAGAATTTTGTTATAAGTGTCTCCCTCTAATGGAGAAACTTGGTTGCTGAAAGGTAATCCTCCTATCAGAGAAACTGTATGGTTTGTAGGCATACTTTCTAAACATAAATCTAATCACAATCAGTCTTGCTTTACTGTGCTGAGATACAATACTCTCACTTTCCTGCGAGTCATAATGAAGTTCTGTTGTTTACACCATGCTGTAATGGGATGATAACTATCATAACGGATTCCTAATGTGGTTACAAAGCCTTATGCTTCATGTGCAACACTTCCAAATACGATAGCTCCTTACACTTGATTGGTGCTCTCCTAATGAATTTGTTTTAGCAACTAAAACTGAACTGACACTGATAGTTACTGATTGTAAACACTAGTATTCTTGCCGAACAATTGTACGCAGAAAAAAAAAAAACAACACTACATTTGGAAACAAACTCTGCCTGGCAATGTCAAATACCAATTTGTTTTTTACCAATGAATGACAAAAAAGCCTAATAACCTAAGAGAAAGGTTAATCAGTCCTCAAATTAGATAAAAATTGAAACACTTTCCTGAATAAATAAGATTGTGATCTCTATAGAATATAACAGCATGCTTTCACACAACAAAACCTGTCCGGAGGGCCAAAATGTATGGAATGTTGCCAGTTTACATGTATGTTAAGTCAATAATACATTAGTATATATCCAATGTATGTCAGGTCTATTCTTTTCAGAAATGTATTTTAAATAATCGGTGTAGATGATTTTATTTCATTGTCGTTGAGTTGTTCTACCTTGTCATGTTTCCATCTTAATGCAAACTTCTCAGAATTGTTGTTACTGTCCAAATGTTCTTTCCTATTTGGATGGATGGCACTGGTGCCCCCCCCACCCCAAGTGAACTGAACCCAAACTGACTCCACTGTGTAACCGAGTTGTGTTCAACATGCGTCTTGTGACACACAGCAATGACCCTGCTCAGAGTAACAGTCACACAAGTCTTCCAGGAAACTTCCCCAACTTCTCTCTCCTACTCTTATGAACTTTTGTTTTCACTCCAATCTTATTGTCTTCGATACAAAAAAGAGAAAAAAAACAATAAAAAAAGAAGAAAGAAAATATCAACAAAAAAATAAAAACATAAAAATGAGCCTTGAGAGAAAACTCAGGCACCTCCCGAGTGTCACCAGGGGTTTAGACACATGTTGGACTTCTTGCAATAAGAGACAAAGCAAGAGGCTAGGAACGTGCTGGCCTGTTGGACCACTTTGGGAGGCATGAAAGAGGAAGGAAGACCAGCAATATGCAATGAGAACAACCAGCCTGCACTCAAGGGAAAGAAACAAATTCAACAGGCTAACAAACAATCAGGATTTGCAGGCTACAAATAACTGCTAATTGTCTAGACCAGGGGTCTCAAACTCGCGGCCCGCCGGCCAATTGCGGCCCGCGGGACGATATTTTGTGGCCCCCACTTTAATATGAAAGTTTAATGTTACTGCGGCCCGCAAGTTTTATATTGTAGCAACCCCGCTGTTAGCTGCTGTGTGGGACAATGTTATGATGTTCTGGTTTCCTACTGTGTGCCTGTCCAGTGAATGCGGTATGCATGTGAGTGACATGGGGGGCGGGGTCGTGAGTGTGTGTGTGTGTGTGTGTGTGTGTGCGCGTGTGATAGTGAGTGAGAGAGGGAGAGAGAGAGAGCCGGGAGAGAAAAGAATGGCTTTGGATGTGCGGGGAGCAGGAGGGTGAAATTCATCGTTTTCCGCCCTCTTTTGCGCAGGTCATGATGAAAAAATGACTTGTTGGCATTACTTTAAAAAATCTTGGAAAGGATTTCCACACTATTTTATTGGTTTCTCTCTATGTTAAACAATTACGTTACTCTAACACTATGTCATTGAGATGGGTTAATATAGTTTTGTAGAGTTTAAATCGATGTGAATGGTTTAATCAGTTTCAACATAACTTCTTAGTCCTCACAGAAAGCCATTCAATCAAATGGAAATCCTTTCCATGATTTTATTAAGTTAAGTCAAAGAATAAATATTAGGTGCAAACAATGACACAAATAAAGAAACCTTGTATTATGTGTATTAAGTTTTCATCTTTTGTATTGCAAGGTCCCGTGAAACAGTCTTCAACAGCATCCTGCAGGTCATGTGTCAAATAATTTCTATATGATAGTATAAGCTCATTCCTGGAGCTCTCAGTCACCAATGCAACTATGGTAAAGGGACTCCTGGCTGCTTTGTCAATGGCACTGAATTCATTCTGTGTTGGTGTCATCAGATGGAGATGGCGAGCATTTAGTAACAGTCCCCATTTCTGCAGTAGTATTAAAAGCATCCGTCATAGAATACAAAAATGTGCACAAATAGCCAGAGGACAATGATTATTATCATCAATGAAAATGTAAAACCCAACAGCTTCTGACACATCTTACTGGTAGAAATACCGGTATGATTGTTGTGATTTGACCATACTAAGACGTGACAGTAGAAGAGATGAGAGCGATCACTTTCTTTTTATGTTTACATGTGCTTCAACCTACATCACACTCTTCCATTGACTCCACGAGGTAGACCCTGAATGACGGCATCGCTGGTCGTGGTAATGCTCGGGTTGCAGTTAAATGACACTCTTTTTAGAGAGTAAATCTGTTAAAATGTAAACATTGCCTCTGGCATATGTAAGTTATAAACAAATGATATTCCTTTTTTTTTAAATCATAAAATCAAACATTTGCAAATATAATAATGAAACCTTGAGTGGGATGCCTTTGGAACTTTGGATTGGAAGAGGTTGAGAACATTGAGGGTGTTTTACCAATTCTATACTTTCTTTCCACGAATTTGGATTTGATAGGCCCGCAGGAATCTGACTTTTCAGGATTAAAACAAATATGTCTCGCAGTGCCACCCAGTGGCGCAGAACTCCCTTCTAAATTGCATCGGTTGGATTCAAACAGGTTTCTGTATTCGTATGTCTTTATCTATATATGGAAACAGGAAATTGTAGCAAACGTGACATCCAGGCCTGCGTTGGTTTCGAAGAATCTTTCATTCCTCAACGAACAGAAGTGCGCATCAGCGCCACGTTACAGGTACACTTTCCCTCTCTTCTTCCTTCTTTTTGTCTCTCGTACTTTTCCCTCTCAAGCGCGCAAAAAACATCTCCCGCTTCTCTTCCTGCACGTAGCAAACTCAATCTTGTGGACCCCACATAAAACACACAATCATTATCAGATGTCAGAGCCTTGCATGATGGGCAGCAGTTGGAGTGGGTTTGCTTGCTCAAAAGGATCATTGGCAGTACCCAGGAGGAGAACTGGCACCTCTCAGGATACCAGATCTTGTGGGCACTTGAGACAGCAAACATCTGGACCCCAAAAAAAAAGAGATTTTGCAATCATCTTTAAAAAAAAAGTGGGTTAAAATCTGGGACATGACCTTTCACCCCACTTTGCATCCACCAACCATCACATTGAAGCTTTAAAGTATCACAAATCACCAAACACAAACAGCTCCGTCGGGTTATTCCACGTTAAGCGTGACATCGGTAACGTGAAGCATGGAGACGTAGAAAAACGTTGACGTCAATTTGCCCAGACATTAAGCGGTGTTCATCTGGTCTCAGATTAACCAACTCACATTTGTCCGAAGAATTTATTTTCAAAAGGCCCAAGATTATTTAATCAAAATACATCAGAAGAATGAATAGTGGCAATTACTTCTGGTTCACAACCCAGCAGTCAATGAGACATTACGGTCTCTCAGTGATAACCGTGGTAAACGGATGATGGCTCGTGTCCCACCGACTGGGATAATTAGGCTACCAGTCATTCTGCAGGAGAAGCCGAAGTAGAGCAGCATGTGATCTGTGAGATTATTGTGTGCACCGGGTTGTCATTTACTTTCAAAACGAGCTCCCCCTTTGAGACATGGCCTCAGCCCGGGTCAGACAGTCCTCTTTCCTCCTCTGATCCTCCCTGTGCTTTACTGGGACATCTCAAATCTTCCAAGCGTGACGCGTGAATTTATATAAGATTATTCTCAGTAAGCCCACACAGAGAGGAGCAGTCTACGCTCAGACTGAATGGAGCATTATATTTCTTAATGCGGCAAATTAGGATTACGGCATTAAACCAAATATAGTTCTCACGATGGATGGAGGAGCCAATTACCCTCAGCATGCCCGTGTTTCGGTTGAAGGCATCTACACGCTATATTTGAAACTGACGTGGGAAAATCACAACCTTGGCACGCGTTGCGTTTTCCCCAGCACCGAATGTCTTCTGACAGCACACAATCGACTGCTCGCTCATTGATATGAATGCCACCAACAGCACATGGAATGGATGCAAAACAATTACATGAGCAACAGAGTCACCAGAAGGTGAAGGTTGAAAAGGTGGAAATATATTTTGCTTCAATAATCGCTCTGAGGCAGAATCAACGAGTAGCTACTGCAAAGATAGAAGGCATCTGCATGCACTTTTTGGATGGGAAGAATTGCTTTTCTGCTTAGCTACAGTAAAGCACAGCTGCAGCTTTAACATAATACAAGCAGTTCTAGTTAAGGAACACTGTTAAATACATGCACATTAGGAAGTAATTCAAATGCTTCAAACTGATCATTGTTGATCATGTTCTATAGCCTGCAGTTTACATTTTTAAAAATAGCATAAAAAGGACCAACTTCTTTTTGTCCAGATAAAACATTATTATATTGTTTATACGTTAACATTCCATAATGTGCACTTTGCAAAGTGTGTACTTTAAAAGTTGCATTTAAGAATTGAATAAATAGTTTTAAGAAATCCGGCAGAAGACGTTCATGAACGTGGTACTATGCTCTATTCGTACAAAATGAATGAACAGCATATACTACATATTGGTTTACTTTGAATTCTAATTTTGATGAATTGGCCTCAGAGCTTAATACAGCCGGTAAAATAAGTATTGAACACATTACCATTTCCCTCAGTAAATATATTTCCAAAGGAGCTATTGACATGACATTTTGACCAGATGTTGGTAACAACCCAAGTAAAACATACATACAAAGAAACCAAAACAAAGAAGTGCAGAAATAGTTATATGTAATAATGGGATCATTGTCTTGCTGAAATGTCCACCCTCGTTTCATCTTCATCATCCTGGTAGATGGCAGTAGATTTCTGTCAAGAATGTCTCTGTAATTTGCCAAATTATCCTTCAACTATGTGAAGTTTGCCAGGACCAGTTACTGAAAAGCAGCCCCACACCACGATGTTCCCACCTCCAACCTTCACTGTTGGTACGGTGTTTTTAGGGTGATGTGCAGTGCCAAACATGGTGTGTATTATGGCATCCAAACAGTTCAATTGTGCTCTCATCTGACCACACTACATTCTCCCACTATTTCACTGGCTTTTCCAAATGTTGTGCAGCACACTTTAAACGAGCTTCAACATGTTTTGTGTGGTGTGGTGAGCGTGCATACAGGCCATGGAGTGCATTACTTACGGTTTTCTTTGAGACAACAGTACCTGCTAATTGCAGGTCTTTTTGAAGCTCTCCACAAGTGGTCCTTGGCTCTTGAACAACTCTTCGGATTACTCTTTTCACTCCTCTGTCAGAAATATTGGTCGAAACAATTTTATGGTGAAATGATTGTCTTTCCACTTCCGTATTATTGCCCCAACAGAGCTCACTGGAACATTCAGAAGCTTAGAAATGCACATATAACCAATGCCATCACTGGGTTTTGCAACAATTAGGTTGCAAAGGTCTTGAGACGGCTCTTTGCTTTTTCCCATCATGGGATGTGTCTTGTGTGACACCTTGGCAATGAGACCTTTTTGTAGGCCATCAGTTGGGACTGAACCAGCTGATATGAATTTGCACTGACAAGAGTCTGGATTGCTTTTAAATTACTGAGTTTTCAGCTGTTGTTTTGGGTTTTGTCTTGGCTTTCCATACCTTTTTGCACCTCCCTTTATGTGTTCAATACTTTTCCCTGTGTCATTTCATATTATTACACATAACTTTATTTCTTAACTTCTTTGTTTTGTTTTGTATGTATGTAGCTTCTTTGGAAATATATTTACTGAGAAAAATGGTGACATGTTCAATACTTATTTCACCCACTGTGTATGTGTATAATTACAGTATCCACCAGATAGCAGCAAGGCTTTTCAGTTACGGTATCTATCTATCTTGCCTCCATTCATCTTTGACCCTTTAGCCTACTTCTAGGAATCTTGATACAACACGCACACTAATCAATATGCTGTGGGTTGAATTCTGATTATGAAACATCGAATCAAAGTGTAAAAAAAGTATGACTCAAATCACCAAAGAAAGTTACATTAAAAGTAGTGAAGGTAATGATTTAAATTGTATTCTTTATCTCATTTGTTGCTATGGGAAAACTCTAACATATTATGAAAATATATTGGCAGTAAACGTACATAAAACAACGTCAGAAAAAATGTAGTAATAAAAATCAATGAAACTGTTGTTTGTGTCTTTGAGTTAGGATTTAAGTGTTGTCAATATATTTTTAAGGAGACACAGTGAGTTGACACGCCCTCTGAAGCAGAATAAACACGTGAACTTCTGTGTCAACTGTTTCTGTAGATGAGTCATTTCCCAGTCTAGAAACGTTTGACAAGTAAATAATATTTGTGCCTTACTTCCTCTGTCTCACAGTATCTGATGACTAAGCCAGCTTCTTTTGGTATCAATCGGAGAGAAGTGTCCATGTTGGGCGAGTATCAGTTATTTCTGAACTATCACTGTATATTATTAGATATTATGATGCAATTGAGTAAAAGTGTGTGATGAACCAACACGCCTTGTGCTTGTTGGGTGGAAATGATTTCCTTCTTCTTTTAGTTGAACATCCAGTTCAACCAAAATCTAAATCTGAAAAAAAAAAACTCCACAAACCGAAACAATAGGACATGTTGAACAACACTTTATCTACATCCGGCTGACAAGTTAAATCAAAGTCCCGGGATTTCCTCTCATGTTGTCATAGTGACCCGGTGAGTACATGCTGTGATCTGCAATGAATTCTCCCACAGGGTTTGTGTTGTAGGGAAAAAAAAGTCCCTTCTGAAAAACACTGAAATGTCGTTGTGCCGGTTACTCCTTGCATTATTAAAAATTCTATCTGATTGGAGAATACTGGTCGGGAAAACACACTAGTGAGAAGGTGTGATGTTACATTTTGTGATCAAGGACTGTCTTTGTCCTTCCCTTTGACAGGTAACATTATTTTTCATAACACTTGAGTCAACCTGACTCACACTCTGAGTATAACCTGAGATCATTTCATTCAAAGCATACAGTACATCTTATGTGCTAGTTGAAATGTGTTATATGTTAACAGGATGCATCAATGCACAAAGAGCCCTTAAAGCCACACCTGCTGCCATCAGTTTTTATTGCGTTCAAAGTGTACTTCCTCATTCAGTGAAATTCTGTTGTATATTATTCAAATGGTTTGAAAAATAGGTCGGGAAATGGCTTACCATTTTAAACAATAAAAAAAATCGTATTTGAATCATGTGTGATTCAAATGTTTCCCTTAACTTCCGCTGAACTTTGGCTTAACTGAAAGCAACTTATAAATATAATTATAATCGGGAACCCATGAAACCAATATGATTGAGCCAATGGGGAACTATCACCCAAAAGTGACAATTCAATTGTTGGCAGGATTTCCATCCAATACATATGTGTAAACCTATAACTCAATCTAAGCGCATCCATGAAATGGGATTAAATTGAGTTAGTCCAACTCATTTGATCAAATTCATCTCACATGAATAAATACCATTAATACATTTTTTTTTAAATGTTGTTTGTTCAACTCAATCTATCGAATAAAAGCATGGGTCTCTACTTGGTGCCTTAACTGTTTAACCTAAAATATTTAAACAAACTTTCCCATCTTGTAATTCTGAATAAATCTACAAGCTAAGAAATGGATGTCACAGCCATTATTGTAAAATATCATTGCAAGATTTTCTTACTTACGTTTTTTTACAACAACAACATGGCTAGTCTAGACATGGTGACACTTACACTCTTATGCCTGACTGTTAGTCTCCACGTGTATTTTGCTAATATCACTGGGATTTAAAAATATGGATTATTATGAATTATAATGAGAACTTCAGTCGCAATGTTTCTGCGCCATCATTCCTATGAACAGCACACAGCAGCGGACCTTAACCCAAATAGAAGCAGTCTTACAGTCTTACGCGGGCTCCGTCAGTCAGCGGGCTGTTTCCACAGAAATCCTACGTCATGAAACCTCAGGTGTCTGCTGCCACGGCTGATGAGTCGAAACTACGTGCGCGTCCCCGCCCACCTGTGCCAGAAACCGCCTTAAACGCTCGCTCCCGTGACTCCCTCCCCATTCAAGGTGCGGCAGAGGCACAGGTGCGTAACGACTCTCCGCGAGACGCTATAGATTTAAACGACGCCGTCTTCTCCTGATATCGTTCGAGAAAAGCGAAGGAATACCCGAAACAAACACTTCGGAAAGAATTAACTTCATCAGCAACAAATCTAACTTCGGTAGCCCTCGTGGGTTCGAGTGGGGGATTTGCAACAGGTGGACGTCGTCTTTGTTCGCCGTCGAAGAAGTAAAAACAACAACCGCCCAACGAAATGGCCAACTCGGGTCTGCAGATGTTGGGGTTCGCCCTCAGCCTTGTCGGCTTAATTGGATTGATAGTTGGCACAATTTTGCCCCAGTGGAAGATGTCCGCTTACGTCGGGGACAACATCATCACGGCCATAGCCATGTACGAGGGGCTGTGGATGTCCTGCGCGTTCCAGAGCACAGGCCAGATCCAGTGCAAGGTGTACGACTCCATCCTGCAGCTCAACAGTGAGTAACCCGCTCTGGATTCAACTCAAATGTCGTTTCACTACTTTTGGATCAACGTTTTTTTTTTTTTTTGTAACTATTGTAGTATTTGACATTTACGGGCTGTTCGCTTGAACTCCAAAAATCTGTTATAGCTTACCATGAGGGCAATGACGTAATCTGCTGGCATTTAAAAAAATAATAAGCACTTTATACATGGCGCTATAAACTTTTCTTGAAGACTTGAACTGGCTTCTAAAGTACATTTACTGACCTTTTGCAACATAATAACCGTGTATAATGTCGTTAAACCTGATGTAAAACCGACATGCACCTGCTGGAACATGAACGCCTTTCCCCCCCTCCCTGCGTTTTTTTTCCCCCTTCAGTTACTTGGCTGTCTTGAACAGCTCTCAAACTGTGAGTTTCCTGTGGCAAGGAGAAACCGGTTTTGTCACTTATTAACCTCTCTTTTCATTCCCTCCAAATGCGGTCGTTAAGTTGAAACCTCCCTAAGAAGCTCACCGACACTGTTGAACTGATTATTCGTTCATATTGCCTTTTTTTTATTCATTAGGTCAGGCAATGATTATCCTGCCGGTCATTGTCTCCTCCTCCAGCATGTGTAGAAAACTTTTTTTCTTAAGTGTAGCACCTGCAATAGGCAGCACGGTGTTACCGGTTGAACAACACCTGTGTGCGCTGCTGTTTAGTCAACAGGTCTGCATACCTTCCCCCACACACGACTGCTTTGTCTTACCAATCGACGGTCATTTAGTTTGCCATGTGTCGGCCTCCCTCCCCCGACTAATTGAGTCTTCTATACATTCATACATAATGACGACGGGCTGCGTTTTCATGCAGCATTTAGTTTCAGGTTGAGCACGAGGCTTGCGTTGGGAACACAAAAGGGCCTTTCTTCTGGGCTGGCAGTACGGTTTCACAGAAATGAATGATGGGGAACCTAGCATTCATCTGTAAAAAAAAAAAAAAAAAAGGAAAAGACCCTGTCTATAGCCAAAAGGAGAAGTCGTAAATAGTTTCATTTCCTTAAAGGCTAAATCTATGCAGTCGTACTCGTTGTTAAAGCAGTCGATGTCTCAGTGGTGGCCTGACCGATTAGTCGTTGACTAACCCCTCCCCCCGTTGGTATATCAACCCCTACTTATGCGGGAAACGTATGCGCACTTTTTAATTTTAAGTTCACAATCTGGCCATATAGTTTTAATTTTTGCCTTATTTATTTTGCCTATCAAAACATTTGATAAAGTATCTTCAGCACAATGTGTCGTATCGCCCTCTTCAAACAAGTACACAAACAGACTTTCCACATTGTGTGATTAAAGCTGTCGCGGTCAGATATGGAACAAGTGAACAAATAATGGAAAAAATTCCTGCTATATTCTAAAGAATAATATCAAGTAGGGGACAATGTGACTAGATGGCTCCAGTTTAAGCTACTTTGAGCATTCCTCAGATTCCCTTTTTAAGGGAGTAGTTTGAAAACTCTAAATGTTTAGTTGACAGTACGTTGGAGTTCCTGGACTCGGGAGTGTCTTTTGTATAATGAAACCTGAAACCTGGTTATACCAGTTTCTGAGAAGCCCACACCCCCCCCCCCCCCCTCTGAGCTTCCGGTTGGTTCTATGGTTCGTTGATATAGGGAGTGGCGGTGAGACAGAAGCCACCCAGTCGAGCATGAACAGTGCTTGTATGCGCTGCTTTTATGTCTAAATGGATACAATACAAACCTCACTGCGGAAGTTGAAATTGCCTGTTTTACACCCACGACCCTGTGTAGACTATCAATGAGCGTAGAATACGTCTCAATGACTGATGCATTAACTCTCTCCTGTCCTTTTCCAGGTGCCCTCCAGGCGACCCGCGCCCTCATGATCGTGAGTATCATCGTAATTGTAGTTGGCTTGGGCGCAGCCTGCATGGGAATGAAGTGCACCAACTGTGGAGGAGATGACAAGACACGCAAATCCCGCATTGCCATGGCTGCTGGAATCATCATCCTGATTGGATGTAAGAAGCCATTTAAGCTTTACTTTTTTTGTCCGTTTCCTTTTACTTAACATTTTAATAATGTTCTTTACATTCCCACAGCTTTGTGTGCCATTATCGCCTGCTCTTGGTATGCGAACGACATCATCAAAGCCTTCTACAACCCTTTCACCCCCGTCAATACCAAGTAAGTTCACCTGAGGACCACTTGTTCAGCGCTCCTCTTTTGCAGAGGTCCTTGTTAGGAATTCCTTTTCCTCTCAATTTTTAATGTCTCAGTTTAAACATGTTGGACCTGCGGATTTATTAAAGATGCAGGCTTCTCTCCAGCCCTGTCTATGCTCAGACATTTGCATGGGTTTGTTTGTTTTACTACCAGTTAACCACTTTTGACTTACCCCAACTTCTCTCTCTGAAGGTACGAGTTTGGTTCTGCCATCTTCATTGCCTGGGCTGGATCATTCCTGGCTATAGTGGGAGGCTGCATGCTGGCAGCGTCCTGCCCGAGAGGCAGCCCCAAGTCCACACCAAAGTATCCCATCTCCAGACCTCCCAGCAGCAAAGAATACGTTTGAGCAGTTGGGCTGTAGGAACACTGACATTCATGTTAGTCAAACTGCAGAGCCCATTCTATGAAAGATGTGTCCCAGGAGGCGACTAGTTTTATTATTTTTTTTCAATCTGTTTAATATTTTTGTTCAGGAATTCCCTGTGTTACTGAGAAATTATTTTTAAAGCATTAAAGTTTTTAAAAATGATTGTTAATGGAAAATTTAATTCGCCTCTCCCTAATAGTTAGTGCTTATTGATTTGTATGTTGTATAATATCCACTTGGTTGACATCTTTTTACTCTAAGGCAAAACGAGTGTGATATTGCACAACTTGGCATGGAGAAAATGGATTTCATATGCTACAATGTACAGTTCATTAGAATGTCTTGAGTGGTTTGACTGGATGTCTGTAGTGATAGTGAACTCTACCATTTATGTGTAGGCCAAAACCAGCAATCTGCTGACATGATTCAAATTTGTTGTACTTTTTATTTAAGTGAACTAAAACGCTCAATGCTGCTGTAATCATTTGCATTTAAAAAAGTGCTAGAGTAAAATTCTAATGATATAAAATCCACACTGCTGATCATTTTATTCAACTAGTTTCTGTCATACATAAATCATGACTGATGGCTCTATTTGGTACAACTTGTGCAAGCCTGGCTTATTGTTAATGGATTTCTTGTCATAAAAGCTGTGGCTTTACTTTTTTTTTAATTGTGATTTTGTAATGTTTGTTGTAAATAAAACTAAAAAATCTAGTTTCTTGTCCCTTAAATGTAGGAAGCAGTGCACCGATACTCATGAAAGCCAGCTGGCACGTAACAGCGTATTGACATTTAGAAATCAACCACACTTTATTGTGGCTGGAAGCCATCTTACTTCGGGTCGATGAGTATACAGCCTTGTAATGGCAACAATGAGTGGCTTTGTCTATGTTGCCACCTTGTGGCGTGTATTGGTAATTTTTGTTGGGGTAGGTGCATTAAAGTGCAGATTTTCAAAACTAAGCCAAAGTAATCTTGACTGGCTCAGATCTGCTTTATTTGGGATTCATTTTAAGCCTCAAGTTATCCTTGTGGTTTACTAGACAGCAGTCTAGTCCTTCCCCGCCTAAGTGCGTCAGCCCTATAAACTCCGCTTAGTTAAACGCAATGTTATTTGAATTGACTCACCTCCCCCCCAATTGAAGGTCTGTTTAAAAAAGGGTCTTAAGTGACTTGCATCTGAATACAGGGAGCTAATTAAAGCCCTCCCCCGCAGCAAATATCCATACATACATTTAGGAAATGTAGGTTCATGATATGGCTAATTTGGGCTGTCACAATGACATTTTTGTTGTGCGATTATTGCGCCAACGCATATATTGTGATTTCTATTATTTGTCAGTTGTTGGCGCAATAATTACTGTTGAATGAAAATAATTACTGTTGAATGAAATAAACACCAAAAAGTGCGCTGTTCCGCATGCCGTAGTGGCCCCAAAGCAGAATCAAAACCTTGAGGAAGCACTGCTTACATGCCAGGACCTCAAGCCAGTTGGGTCAACTTCAAACTATGACTGCTCTGTAAACAATCAAACTAAAGACATTGGATTTTTCGGTTGAAATTTTAATGGATAGTACATTGAACAATCAAAAACCTGCATTCATCTTCAAAGAAAAAGGTAAAATCCGGATCTCCTTGGTAGAGAACGAGAACAAAAGTAATAGTTTACCAGTATTTATTCCATGCACTATTCTTGCTATATTCAAACTCAAAGCATATCTTAACTCATACCATCTTACACTAGTTTAAGAACATGGAAAGATAATCTGCTCTAAGGGGCATCATCCATCAACATTAATATTACTCCAACTGGTCACAGGAGCACAGAAGACGAAGCCTCAAACTTGACTGCAAGTGGACATTTGCAAATCCTCATTCATGACGGAGTAGGCAACTCGAAACAGAAAAGCTGTTGCAGATTCCCTCGTGCATTCAACAACTGACATGGTAACTGGGCTTTGGCCTGATGGTTGTAGTCGCTGCAACGCACTGAATGGAAACAGACCAACCACATGATCACACGTGTTTGTGTGGGACATTTTTCACCAAAAAAGTTAATGCAGCTCTATACAAAATGTTTCATTACTTCCGGACGGTTAAACAAATGCATTTATGTTATGGGGTCTTGACCTCAGGAATCTCAACAGCATTAACATTCAAAACATTTCAAAAAGTGCAATTATTCATAGTCATGGTGAAAAATACAAGCAAAATGAATAAAGCCCCATCAGTTTCACCATTACGATTATCATTAATGATGTCAGCCAAAGAATTCTGCTTTAAATGCCGATGTCCCCTGAACGTTTCCTGAGCTGCTTTGTTGCTAGTCCTGCACATGGTTTTTACCTGACCGGGTGGTATGGTCTAAATTCTGAAAGGCTGAATCAACTGTAACTGTATTTCTATATTTAAAAAAACATGAGCATGTCTTCCAAACTCTGCTGCACAACAATCTAGTGAGAATTGTATTTACACGCTTGCAAATTTGTCAAATTGGTGAGGACAGATATGAGGCTCAGAATCTTCGAGTTGTGAGTTTAGTTTCAGAGGGTTTGAGAGGTGCTGCCGGTATAAACAGGTCATAAAAGAACACTATGGACAAGTTATTTAGTATCCTTCATGGCTTGTCTCCACTTCCACAGCTCTGAAACCATCTAAAGAAAACAAAAAACTGTTAGCAGACATTTCCAAAAGGGTTCATTAATAATCTACCCTATAAAAAGGCAAACTGTCATAGTATCAATGCATACGCAGGTCTTTATTTTATGAGCCAAATTAACGCACACAAATAAAAAGCCAACATAATTTGGCCCACCCTGGGTGTATGAAAGCTGTCACGTACCTTGGGGTCTGTGACATGATGACCATTCTTCACAAAGTTCTCAAACTTGGGCTGGATTTTGGGTAATATTACTCCCTGTAAAATGGAAAAAGTATGAGCGCAAATAAACATTTACCAATGATTTTATTGTGCCACATACTATCTGTGGGCAATATTGAAAAGGATAGTCCTAAAAACGTATTAAAATAGACTGGAAGGGACACCCACCTTACTCACTGCCTCCATCAGCTTGGCTTTAATCTCAGGAATGGTTAGAGCTTTGGGGGGGGTCTTGGGCGACTTGGCACCCTTTCCTTTAGGGGTCTTCTCCTGTAAGGACCAAAACTCAGATTTCAGGGAGAGGACTTTCTCCATTTGAAGAAATTACATTGACTAGGAGGAAGCTTTCATTATGTTGGCATATACAGACTAACTCCACCTTTTATGAGGAGTGCCCACATGATATTCAGGGAAAATTGTTACCTGCTTGGCGGGAGTGTTCTGAGCAGAGTTCTTGCCATTCTGAGCTGGTTTTTTGGAAGGAGTGGCCTTTGGCTGTGAAAAGACAAGATGATGCTGGTAAGAAACTAAGAAGAAAAGGCACGTTCGTGCTGCTGGAACTTTCCAAACATTACACTTACCTTAACAGGTGACTCTTCTTCACTCTCATCCTCCTCATCATCATCATCCCTAAACAAAATACAAGTTTCCTTTAAAAACAAGTATGCCATGATGATTTAAAATGTGATTAGATTTCTCCCTGCACCAAAAACTAAAGGAAATGCCAAAGAAACCCAGCTACGTTTTATATCCAATACTAAAGGTTTTGTCTTAGTCAATATTCTTTAGAGGTCCTGTGTTCTCAGGTGCTTTGATAAAACTTAACTAATGCAAGTGTGTAAGCTGTAACTAAAGCCTAGTTTATGGTTATGTTGTTTCAGAGAAACACACAAGAGCCCCATGCGTGCTTTTTTACCCCTTGTGTACGTCGACTTATTTGGCACACTACCTACTTCATTTCATAGCATAATACCGCCATTTTTAAAGGGAAGATTATTGATTTAGTGGCTGTGCAGACCACCTCCGCTGCTGTTCTTGATCATTCATCATAAGAAGTTGCTCTTGGGTTAGGACTCTCTGCCATCCTTCACGGTCTATGTGGACAAGACCGGGTAAATAAACCAAGGACTTCCACACACACGTCATTCTCTAGGTGGTCTTCGACAAAAAACCATTACTCCACCTATTGTTCTGTCCGTGAATGGCTTTGCACAACCCTTTTAGATTCATGAATTAAAACGAGTCCATCGACACAACTGTGTGAAAAGCATCAGCAGCAGATTTATGCCAAGACCGCTTGCATGGATTTTTTTTTTTAAGTTGTCCTTTAAAAGTAAATTTGCTCAACGTAAAAGGAGTTTATAAATCATATTTAAGGTATATAACATTTTATTGAGCTACAATGCTGATTAGTGTAAATATGTAGAAAGAATCACTCACTCATCATCTTCGTCGTCGTCATCCACGTCCATTTTAATCTTTTTCTGCCAAAGAGGTGAAGAATGGGTTACAGACCATTTCCTCTTGACAAATTTGAGACAACATTTAAGGATGTGAAACCAACCTGAGACTTGGCGGCAGGAGAGGAAGCAGGTCTTTTCTTTGACAATTTGACATCTTCCTCCTCTTCCTCTTCTTCTTCCTCTGCCTCCTCATCATCATCATCATCTACTTCAAAGGACTGATCTGCGTCCATCACTTCAAAAGCAATTTAAAATTGTTTAACACTGGAAATGCATCTGCTGTGCCAAAATAAAGAGCACTTCATTCAAACTCAAAGAATACATGAAGCCACAAATAAAACACGAATACTCACTGACTAGGTGTTGTCCACTGATGTGGATTGGACCAGCACCAGTCTTCAGACGAAAAACGGCTGGGGGTGTGATGGTGAAACCACCAAGACATACCTGCAAGAAATCAGAGTCAACTTGTGGCCCAATAACAGTGATGATTGGGCATTATAGATATACAGTCGAGTTGGGTTGGCCGAAGGGACAAACCCACTTTAGAAAAATACTGGGAAGAAACTTGAATCAGCAGTTAACGTATACTTACACTCGGCAGGGTTGAGGGCTTAAGCGAGACCAACACTGCTTTGATTTTCTGACCCTCTGAGTCTTGCCCTTCAACCTCCACCATGTGAAGTTCATCTGCAGTACTCGGGTCCACGCAGGCCTAGAGGGCAAGGCAGCAGGTAAGTGCATTTCTGCATCAACATACAGGGTGCTTTCACGCCTGAATAGGTTCAAAATAACATTCTAGGCAACGTGGCAAACTTTGGTTACGCACGCAATATTTTGATAATCATTGTAAATCCACTATTAGATTGAGGTTTCAGCCCCAAATCTAATAGTGAGAAAAATTAGGCGACCTTGGTCAAGCCCAAAATGTGCCCGGGTCTCATGCATGCAATTGTGGTATATCTTAATCTCTTGCAACAGAATATGAGTTCAAAACTTTAAACAGAGTAAGAAGCAACACAAAGTCAGTACCTTATAGGACAGGGTGCTAACTTGAGCAAACCAAATTACCATTATAGGTTGCTACTATACTATTTAAAGAATTTGTATAGTTGCTTTAGTCCTATTCAGCTCAATCAAACGTTCATAGTGGGCTCAAAGGGGCCGGGTACTCACCATCCTTAGATCCAGCTGATGCTCAAATTCATCATCCTCAGGGTTGAAGACCACCTCCTTTCCACTTTCAAGCACGCACCCTGGAAAGACAAAACGAACACTTCAAACGAATGACTTCATGGAAGGGTGCAAAGGGCCATATGTACACAAGGGGGCGCCCTAAATACTATGACTTTTTCCACAAAGGAACCCCTCAGTTATTAAACCATTACAGAATGTAAAGTTGATCAAATTAACGGAACTAATGGTGCCTTATAACAAACATGGTTAGCACAATGGAGGAACATTTTACTATACTTCCTCAGCAAGAATATACCTTTTTTTAAATTAACACAGATATCTATAAAAGCGTCGTTATATAAAACATCTTATCCCCTGTCTGCAAAAGTGATGATTTTCATGTATCACATACACCAAGCTAAATCTATACAACTTCTTATTCATCTTCTTCGCTCAATCAAATCATATTTTAGGACACATATTTTGTGCCAGCTATATTTTTTGTGCCACGATGAGGCGGTTAAACGAGCTGTAGAAGTAGTTTATTCCTAGAAAACACTTAAAGGGGCATCAGTTTAATTTATCCATGCGGCGGAGGCAGTCAGCATGGCCCGCGTGCGTTTCAAACCACGTCGGGCCTTCTTTCTCTTATTCAACGTCATGACGAAACCGTGCGCACGTTTTTCAGCTACTTTTAAAATATCATCCGATAAGGGTGTTCAAATATTTAGTTTTAAAATAAGACAGGGATTTTTTTGCGAACACATGGGCGCCGCCATGTTGAGAAACACGTGTGCTGCTCTCAGGTCGGGCTGATGGTGGCCGCGCTTCATACGAGACAAAGTCTAGAGCACCGGAAAGATTAACAACGTCACACATTTTTTTTAATGGAAATGTAACACTAACTTAAACTCTAAGAGGAAAGACATCGCCACATCGGATTCTGAATCGGTTTCTCCGACTGGCGAACGTGAAGATCCGTGAAAACGTGTTAACACCGTGACATCACACAACCTCCACGAATGCGTTGTCGCTTACCGTAAAGGAACGTCTGGGGTGCCATTGACTCCTCTTCGATGCCGTTCATTTTCTGTCTGTTTAAAAGGACTTGCTTCTTGAAGGTGGTGCCGCTGCTGCTATCAACGCGCTTCTGAAAGTTACTAAGCACTCGCTACCAACGTGGTGCGCCGCCTCCTCTCTTCTTCTCTGTTTCGGATAGAAAGACAAGCCGAGAAAAGGAACAGCGCCACCAGCTGTAGCGTAATGAACACAGCACAGATAAAGATGTAGATGGATGGATGGAAATATAAACAGGTAGATAGAAACCCCACCAGAAAAAAATATTTTATGTCAAATGAATAGTATATAAACAACTCAGTGACTATGTTGTGTCAGGGCCACTTTCTTCCAAAGACAGATATACCGTATACTTCCCTAATTGCACAGCATCACATTTTGGACTGTGCTATACTGTATAATGACAGACGTGTTATTTATCAATGTTCTTTATTTCAACGTAAAATTAAATTATTAATTAATTAATTATTCTGAACTCTTTGTACAGTTAAGTGGATCAGTGCAGGATGATGTCCAGGCCATAGTGGTGTGTGGCTTATGTTCCGTGATATCAAGTGAGACGCATGGCCTTCCAAAACTAAAAAGGTTAAAATCATAATCATAGCCTCCACACTCTCATTGAGGAGAAGTGGAGGGGTCTCGATAGATGCAGTGTCACACACACATACATTTGATTCACACAAACACACAAGCAAAACACCACTTAACTTAAGAATTTACATTTTTTATTGTTATGGCTTACAATTAATGTTCTGTTTATGAGATTTAATTCCAGAGGCTGTGATGTCACACTGATGTAACCTTTAGCGAAGAGCTGCTCCACAAAAAAACTGTGATTAGTTTTTTTTTGTGCAATTATTACTTATTTAGTGCGAAATAAGTACATAGACAAAAGCAACTCCAAAAACATTTACATTTAAATTATGAAATATAATTTGCTATTATAGCGGTGCTTTTAAACACACCCTGCCGCATAGAAAAAAACATCTGCAGGAGTCACCCTGTTCACTCTGTATCTTTCACTGTTAGGTCACACAGGGAAAATGTTTCTTATTGTCCAACTTATACTCATGTTATAATCATTTCTAGGGAATTGTGCAAGTAGGGATTTATCTATATTTATATATCCAGGTAGGCTTTGGAGCAAGGAATCAGTGCCAAATGTTCACTAATACAGACAGAGTTGTCCTGGTGAAATTGAGGGTTATTTTCTTGCAAGATTATCAGAAACTTCCTCATACCAGGATTTCATCAAAACGGCACACCATTTCTCAGACTACGCTTGTAAGGAGGTATATCATTTCTTGTAGATAATTACATACTTATAAAGAAGATCAAGAAGATGTTTCATATATATATTACCATCATCATTGTGTTACACCTTGATCGTGTGCAAATAAAGATATCAGTGTGCAAGTCAGGTCCCTCTTCCTGATTGATATCCATCATTTCTTTTTTGCGGGAACTTCCACACAAAATCCAAAATGTAGAAAATTTTTTACAATATTTTCTTATCACTATAACCTCAGTTCCAACATAGACGAAAAGACAGTGACACTTACGCACCATGTAAGACCCTTAAAATATATTGTTACCGAATTCATCAACATTCTACTGTACGCTTTGACAGACAGCAAGCAAGCGACAGCCGGGTCAATACAAAAGTAGAGGGGTCACTTCAATAGAGATAAATATAAAAGTTCTGATCAGATGCCATAACAAATTTAACAAATGTTTGGAGATAAATCAAAACCTCTTGCAAAAGCATGCAAATATATTTTTTACAAAAACAAAGGACGGCTTTAGTGAGAAAAGAGAAAAAAAGTTCTGCTGGTTGAACAATAGCTTTTTGCTGGTAGGGAGCAGCTTTTCAATGTAAGAGCATGTTAATCTTTAACAGGCCAATAGTCAAGGACGGGACCGACAGCAATGTCTTCTACGTCCAAGTGGGACAGTCACTCTGCAGGAAGGCGCACAGGATCCCAGTCCAGCCCGTTCTTTCTGGTCATTGTGGGGGAATCTGAATGTATCCCGACCACAGCTGGATCAGATTGGGAGTGGGGGAGAGACTGGATGTATTTGCCATGCATGCATCCACACACACGCACTCACACCAAGCCCTCTCATTTTTCGTCTCCATCTACTTCTCTGGTCCTACATCACGTTTTCAAACAGCTGCATGGACCTCATCATGGTCTCATCCTGCGGAGAGAGAAGACAAGTTATCAGAGCAGAATGATGCAATGCAAGCCTGGTGTATATTATTGTATGGGCTGCATCCAGATATAACATAATAATTATTTACAGAACTCTGGAGGACATGCAGACGTCGTTATGACGTGCAAGTCTTTATTTTCTTCATGTTCATGGCCTCATTTAAACTTGCCAAAACAATGTAACAATGCACATTTGTTTTTTTAATGAGTTTTAATCTTAAGATGTAGTGATTGTATGTAAATACAGGCATTTTATTTGTCTAGTCTACATTAAAAACACATGCATTTTACCATTAGTAAATATGGAAATAGGAAACTCAAATCAAAGACAACACATACCTCTTGGCAGGCAATGATAAACTCCTCCAAAGTCACCACTCCATCTTTGTTTTTGTCCATTTTCTGGAACACAATGTAAATCAGTACCAAATATAGAATATATATGATAAGCACGTTATTTATTTTGAGCTCATGTCTCAAACGTGGTGCACAGAGACTATAAAAATCAGTTCACATAATGGAATACTATATAAATAATTATTTGACAAAGAAAATAACCTGGAAAAAGGCGTCCACGTGCTGCTGCGGGACGTCCCCTTTTAGTGCGGGGTAGGTGTACTTGCCCATCATGTCATAGATGGCCCTCACAATCTCAGTCATTTCCTGAGAAAGGAGAAGATTGACATTGTGATGTGCCAGAGTCTGTAGATGTCACAGAAAACCGCTGCAGCAGCCGTAGTCCAGCGTGGTCTCACCTCTCTGTTTATGTAACCATCTCTGTTGATGTCATAAAGGTAAAATGTCCACTCAAGCTTTTCTCTCATTGTTCCTCGCAGCAGTGTAGACAAACCTACTACAAAGTCCTGACAGCAAAGGGACAGAGGTAAAAATTTAGATTCTGACATTGAAATAAAGAAATGTGTCCTAATGCAATGACAAAGCAGAATGACTGACCTTAAACTTAATGGAGCCATTGTTTGTAGTGTCAAATGCATTGAAAAGATAATGTGCGTACATGCTTGCATCTGCAACAAAAATCAATACATGTGTAAGGTCTCCTTTACTCAAAACGTTTCACAGAGCAGGTTCAGACATTGACAAGTTCTGCACGTTACCTCCATGCGGGAAGAACTGTGCGTAAATGTGTTTGAATGTGTCTTCATCTACCACACCACTAGGGCATTCCTACGGAAAGAAAACAAGAGACTGTTCATTGAAAGAACTCAACAGGACTGTGCAATCGTTTCACCATAATAATATTTGTACTATGTTTTAGCATTTTATCCAGCATTTTAACATGACTAAAAGGTTACAATCAACTTAATCAAAAAGACAATAAAAGTGTTATATTTATATACTGTATATATATATAAGTTGTTAACTCCAAATGGGAGTACAGTTGACTAAATGAACATTATGCTGTTTTAAAACAAGACGTGACATTAGAGATTGAAACTTTAAGGCCATGTCTACATTGTTGATTCAAGTAATAATTAAAGTAAAAAATTGAGTTGAGTTGAAAGAGAAAATAAACCCTGTTTTCCTATAGACTTCTAAAACTTCTATTTGCAACCATTTTAAAGCATGTCTGTAGACATGTGATCCTCACTATCTATAATATATACCAAATTAATATAACAATAAATTGAGCAAGTGTGTGATTACATTCTTGAATCCACGATAGAGGATCTGCAGCTCCTGTTTGCTGAAGTTGGTTTGGGCTTCCAATTGGTCAAGACCCTCTGGCCTGTAGCACACCGTCGTAATCTCGAGCTCATCGTCCATCTTATCTAGTGGGGGGAGAAAGTAAGCAAGAGACGTAAAGAAATGTGTTCATTTCTCAGAATCATGTGCCAAGATTTACCGATTACAAGTATCTGTTGATGAAACGTGTGTTATAAATAAAATGCACTATTGTTATTATAATTTTGAAAACTGTAATCCACAGGAAAGATCAGCACAAGGGAAGCAAGTTGCTCAAGATCACATAGACAGAGTGGGGAGAAGAACCACATGTCCTCGAGGGATGTTATGTTGATGTTGTGGATGGCGACAGGGAGCTCAGTATCAGGTTGTGTGGAGATGGATGGTGGTTCATGATCTGAGGACTTCTGGTTCTGCTATGGGTAAGTTTACGTCACTACGACAAACAATACTGACACGGCTGCATCGGGCAGTGGACAAAGTGCACACACCCACAAGTTCTCAAACATGAGCCAGCTCCCCCTGTAGTTCTCTCTGAAAGTCTTTATTGCATTCACTGGCAGCATGTTTGGACATGATGCTCTCTGGAATTGGTTACATTTATATCCTAACTGGTCCCTGTGCAACAAGCAATGCATTCTGCTTACACTGAGACCAAGTGATATTAAAGCTACAGTATATCCTTGGTAACTCTCACAATTAGAGCTGACAGAATTAATGAATCGCATTTACAAGAAAGCTTTGCGGCTGCAGCATCAATTGGATCCGTCAGCCCGTGAAAAGGAGATGATTATGAATAAAGAAGGCCTGCTTCTTGGATGACAGCAGTGACTCATTCAGTTCAACCCAACCAGCAGCAATGTCAAGATTAATCCTCAATGTGAAACTGTATCTAGTGTCATGCCAGAAGCAATCTTAATTTTATATCAAATACTCTGTTGGTCATCTGGTGCTTATGCAATTTCAAGAGGATTTAACTTTATGTCTAATTAGCTGCATTTTTATTCTGTTATTTATTACATTTTAGTTTTCATAATTGTGTCTATTGAGCTCAAACAAGGCTTACGTACAATGATACACAAGTTGTGAAGCATCTCTATGAGCTAATAATATTCTGTATATTTGTAACTCTCTCCTGGCAGGTCTCCCTGCTCCCGCCATTCAACCTCTGCAGCTCATCCAGCTCGACTGGTCTTTAACCTTCCTAAATTCTCCCACACTACTCCACCTCTCCGCTCTCTTCACTCGGCCTCATTTGAGTCTGTTATCCTCAAGGCTTTTGTCAATGCTGAACTGGTTTAGAATATTTAATGTATAGTCAGTTATCGGCTGAACATGCAGCTTTCTCTCAATCTTATCCACATCCTCCTCTCGGCTCCTGTTGCAATCTCCCTTGCTCCGGTTGTCATGGAGATAGAATGAAATGAGGAATGTCAACAGTGGTGCCTTCAACTGCATTTATCTTGTCTGTCAGTAAAACGGTAGTCACATGACAACAAAACAACAAAGATGTCGCTCTGCCGCACTCGTGGGCATGCGTCCTCTCTGCTGGGAAACAGTATGATCAGAAACAGAAGGAATGAAATGAGGGTGAGAAAAGGAAATACACAAGAGGGTAAGGAGAGGGTGGTGTGGGGGGGTATGGAGAAAAAGGAAGAGAGAGAGGGAACACGTGGCAGAATAGGATCACACAATATGTTTGGAGGACATAAAGATGACAAATGTGATTCAATGAGCGACTGATCCCACAACCACACACCTGTAAAGATTCATGACTGAGTCTTGCACAACAATAATACAAATCTAACCAAATGACAACGTTACCAGAGACATTTAGTAAGTAATCCATAAGGCACAGAAACACTGCAGACACACAACCAACATTTCAAGGATTGATGCTTGAATGCAAGGCTGCAGTCATGCAGTAAATTGTCCGACATTTGATGTGCACGTAAACATCCTTCCGCATGAAATAGGTCAGTGTTATATGATAAAGTGATGGAGACGACATGTATAGCATGTCGTACTGTTTATTCCAACTGCTGCAGCAGCTTCAGGCCAGTAGTGCTTTTGCACACAAATAATATGATGGTCCAAGTGTTGCTGTACACAACAAGTTGGATTCAATTGGATTTTCTGGTCTACTTTGCAAAAGGGTTGGCCCTAAATCCAATGCTTCAACAGACAATATGTTGCATCCACCTCATTGTGTATTATATATATACATACATACACTGTAAATAGGAAGAGGAATATTTTGTGGATGCACACATCCACCTCTGGTTTTTGAAAATGATGATGACATTTTCTACACAAAACATTTGATGCTGTGTGGACTGCAATATTGTGATGTGGTACGTAGCTCTCTGACTCAGACGTATTTGTATTTGTACCCTGATTTGACCCGTTTCTGGTGCTACTGAGATACTTATGTTCCCGGCTGGGGATCAATAAAGTCTCCTTGTCTCACCTCCTTCTACATGCCGCAGTGCAAGACTAACTTTAATGGAGCTTTGAAAAAAACAGGATGACCTCTGTGCACCTCCATCCCCATTCTGTTCAAAGGCTTTCATCTGCAAAAGCACAAATAAATCCATCTCTTTGTGTAAAGTAATCGTTTTGTTTGCCAGTTTGTCTTTTTGATTTCTATTCCATAAACTCCTCATTCATCCTCCATTGGCTCTCTTTCCCCTCTTACACACCTACAACCCAGTCTCCATGACAACAAGGAGCTCAAGCATAAGCCAGGGAGATGTAGGATATGTGAGCTGCCTGTTAATTCACAGGCTCTCGCCTGAACCGTCACCCACACGTTTGACACTCGTCCGCACCAAACACACACAGTCATGGAGTCAGCGGCAGGGGTTTGGCTCTTATTTTATTTCTCAAGCACATCCCATACTTTACGATGCACTATAATATCTCAATCACGACAATTACGGCTGTCGCTTCTTATTACTTGATACCTCACAGTTACGCTATGACTTCCATGAGGAAATATTTCTGACATTTAATTAAAGAAATAGGTATTTTTTTGCTTTTCTATTTTTTGGTTAAATGCATAACTGGTCTATTTTTGCTGTTTCCTGATTTCTGCCTTAAATAATTCACGGTAGCGCCACATAAATATGGCAATCATCTACATGCTATTTTTATATTAAATGTACAAGTGTGAAACACGTAGGAAATAAAATAACAACTCACAATTGGTCAAAATTACAATGTGAAAGCTTTTTTTTCTGTGCGTTATTCCGCTTCGCTCACTCGCAGTTAAGTCTCGGCTTCTGTTGCTCTTTTGTCTTCTCTCCATCTTTTTTTCAGACTAGTATTGACCTACCTCTGGATGGTCTCCTCTGCTTGGTTTGCATGGTCAGAGTGCCCACTACTGCACCCATGTTGTCACCGTGGGACCCGGGCTGGTCAAACAACACAGAGAATAATAGTCCTCTATTTGCTCCGCCTGCCGCTGTTGTTTGCCTCCACAGCTCTGTGTCCTAAAGGGGATTTGCCCCTGTTGATTCCTCTAACTGCTTTCAGATCTGTCACTGAGGGACGAGGCTCTTCTCTTGGATTTCTGATTCCTCTCGCCAAACACACAAGCACACTCGAGCTGCTCCTGCCTTCCTGCGCCACTCCCTCCTTGCTGTGCCTGATTCTACTCATCTGTCAGCCGTTCCCCCCTATTTCTAGCTCCCTGTGTCCTTGTGCCCTTGTGCTGTGGTGGAGTGCTGGCAACCGATGTAGTGATCAGTAATAACTCTACTGACAAGTGAATGGTGGCGGGAGAAGGACATTTCAGGGTGACACATCCCCGTCCTTTACAGGCGTTGACATGCACTTTGCATTTGATCTTCTTACAGTACTTTATCTCCCTAACAAACGCACATATGCACACAAAGAAATACAATGAATGTGTCCCCTGCTTCCTGACTCGTGGCTTGTATGATGATGAGCATGTAGAGATGTCTTACGTAGCTGTCAAGACTGCCTACTGGTGTGTTGATTCCCAATTGTAACAGAGACCTTTCCCTCTCTCGCTTTCTAATACACTAATGTACAATGTAAGAGACAGTCAGGCATTTTTCTATTTACTGCCTTACAAATAAGAACACAAGTGTGTTAAATGGTTGCCAATTATCATTTAAGAAGCGGCTCCGATTTAAGAAAATGAGACTGTGTGGATATCAGGAAGGAAAGCAGTAGGAGTGAGTCGTGTTTATTTCCCTACCAGTGCAGAGCATTCCAAATCTAATAGGGTTGTTAGGAGCACAAGTGAAGGTCTATTATATAATTAGTGTTGTTGCTACGTAAACAACATGTTTAACTGTGTTAAAAGAAGCTATTGAGTAAAAAATAACAGCGGACACGATATCAATTTTGTGTGTTTTAGGATTGGACACATTATTTACCATATACGGGCAGTGATACTCACCATCCCGGCTGTAGATCGAAATTTGCAATTATTTATTCAAAAGGAAAGATATTTAAAAAGCTTTGGCTCAGCATGTGGTCCATGTATGGGAAAGGCACCTATTTATTTATTCCACTGGCAGCAGACCAGAGATGCAAACGCTTTCTTTGGTACACACTTGTGAGTTTGTGTGTATGTGTGTGAGCGAGTGCGGGGGAGGGAGGGAAGGAAGGGACCTCCCTTGTTTTAGACAATTCACCTCCCTTGTTGGAGCTGTAAAAATAGCAAAATCCACGTGAAAGGAGTATGTGTATGAGTTTTACAGCATGGTCTCTGTAATCTTTCGTAGATGCAAATATTCATTCTCTCATAGTTGTGTAAAACTCAACGACTTGCCTCATGTGCTGGTCCACGCTGTTTGAAGGGGAGCGCACATAACTGAGCATCCAGTTCCAGTACAAGTCAAAAGTTTGGACACACATTCCCATTCAATTCAAGGAGAAGGTATGTCTAAACCTTTGACTTTACTGCCAAAACCTGTTAACCTTTACTGTACGTGCGTGACTTTTGCTGAGGGAAGTCCTGTGACTGCCCAGGCGGAGCTGAGGCAAGGACTTTACATGCACGGATGAATTAACCATAGAGTCATGCATAATTCCAATGAACTTACACCTCGCACGCTAAGTGTCGTACAGACTTTTTTCAAAATGAAAAATTTCTTCACCTTTGTCAGTCATTTGGCTCTAATGCATTGCATGCCGTTATTCTTCAGCATTTTTAAGATCAAATATTCATTACTTGCTGGTAAAAAAATCGGCATGGATCAGTTGAGGCCGCGAAGCATGAATGAATATCACAAGCGACATCCCGGATGTTTAAACAATGCAACACTGATGCACCAACACACATGCAAACAGAAGGAGAACAAAGTATTGACAAAAGTATAACTAACTCCCTGTAATCCCCATGACAGATGTTCGCCATCTGGAACGGCCTTTTCTTGTGTCATCTGGCACAGTGACACTGCACTGCAGCAGCATGACCTCATAATCCCCTCAATATCCAGCTCATGATCTACACGAGTCAGCTCACTGTCACAGCTGTGTTACAGGCACGGTTGACAGATCAATACAACATCTTTTATCAAGATTCATTGATTGTTGCTCCCTTCAGCCTTTTTATATATCAAAATGCCAATTCACATCCATAGTAATCAATACATTAAAACCTTTGATTTTATTTCAGGATTTCCTCCACTCTTTTAATCATTCAGTTTTCATGTGATTTCGTGTTCACAGAGTCCCCTTCTCTGAAAAGGCTATTTATATGTGATGCAATATTATTCAATTCAATTTAAAGGTAGAAAAAGGTGTATTTTGTGGGAATTGTCATCAAATAATTTTGATTCTACTGCCCCCCTTCTTTACCTCAGAGTTGCTTTTTCTCCTGCTCATAACACATTAGACCAAGGGATGAAGGGAAAGGTCTGCACTTTTCATTGTCAAATAGAAAATAAATATAAAACAAATAGCTTTCATAATGCAGATTGGCAATCGGTCCAACGACGAATAGGATGGTGGTTGTATCTGGGCGCTTAAATTGGTCAACTCAAGCCACAGGGACAGTGCGGCTTCTTTGTGTAGCATCGTTACTCTTTGAACAACAGATGGCAGCAGTGTACAGTGTTTCCTGATACAATCAATAACTTCAGTCACTATTAAAAGGTCTCCTTGCTCCTGATAAAATACGTACATATATTATAAGAAAAATGAACAACAATGTTTAAGCATCCCTACTATGACCCTAAACGTTATTCTATCATCACCACACAGTTGACTGCACCGAATGCATCGAAAGATGTTTCTATGAAAATGTATTTGTATGTGTAACATGAGGGCAGAAAGCATTAATGTGGAACATGAAACAGTGGGATGATAAGATAAAAATGAGTCTAGAAAAAGACGGTTACGTAAAGGTGTGTTGTGAGGTGATGTAAAAAATTAAAGCATATAGGCGCACACTGTCAGCTCCCATCCTGTGCTTTCTCCAGCCACGGGAGATGAAAGGGTAGAAGAGGAGACGGAAGAGATCGAGTTATGGGGGAGAAGAGGTCAAACGTGCAGGGTAATGCTGGGTAATTTGACCATTCTGATGTGGTCATTGCAGAGCTATGGTTGAGGTACAATTAATCTGTCTCTCTGCAGTGAGGCATGATGGGAGTCTTGCTGCAAGGTTATGCACTTAGAGGACACTTGTGACTTGTAATAGCGAGAGACAGGTGCAGCCTGTGGCCGGATAAGAAGGTTTCTGTCTTCAACTACATTCCTACTGCTAACAATAGGACTTGAATTCATATAAAATCAGAAGAACGTGTTTAAAAACAGTCCTGGCAAACACAAAAAAAATCTCAATTTTATCTCAACACGATTCTTAAAAATCAAGACTTTGTATTTGACAGAATTTGGGATAATGTTGATAGCTAAACTACTTTCAACTAATATTCCAGCTACATACATCATGGCACAAGTGGCAGAGAGTTATAGAGTCAGTGAGCTGACTGTAACTACCTCAGTGTTGCAGTGAGTACAAGCTTGTTCCCCAAGGGTTCACATAGTTATGCTGAATAAGAATTATGCTGCTGTCTCATCTACAATTCAAATGGCCCTGTTTACTAATAAGATCAACCCATTAACGGTCACATCTCATTGAAATCATGCACACGGTCTTGTTATTCTGGTATCTGAAAAATAAATCTAGCTTTTTTGGGAAAGAAAATAACCAAGTTTGACTTATTTATCACATCGTATTTCAGAATCCTCATCATCCTCAGTATTACAGATGAATTAGTTACAAGAGCAAAGTTCGGTATTCTAATACATAGACTAGTAATGACCTTACAATAAGTTTCCCTTTCCTTAAAGCTCAAAGCATATCCCCACCCAAGGCCAACTCTAAACCACTCCAGCTTGCAATGTTAAGAGCGTCTGAAAAGGAATAAACATGCTGCTGCATTAGTAAGTAGATCGATTTAAAGGTGAGCAGGAAGTTTTACGCTTCATGTCACAATGTGTATATGTGTGTTTGGGCAAATGTGCTTAACAAACCTACTATTACTACCTAAAACTACTGCAGACATGCGTGTGCTGGAGATGAGGGGCTTACATTCTTTTGGCGACCTAACACGCTTCTGCGTGTGATGCTGAACATGCATGTGTGTGTATATTTCCAACAATAGAATCCGGTCCTCTGGGGAGGAGAGAGTGCAAAGAAAATGTTTCAATCAAAATAACTCATGTCTCATATTTTTAAATATCTAGATCAATCAATTATTTCTGCTTGAATATTACTTATTATGTTATCATGCACAAATATTACGTATTTTTTTAATATTCTGCACACCTCTGTTTTAATGGGCCCATCACATTTATAACCTGGTATGAGTTAATACAGATCTGAAATTCCTTTTTGGAAAACTGCTAACAGGCATATTGACTGACAGATATTTTAAATCATGGAGTAAAAATGGATAGCTCCTGTAAACCAAGCTGGAGTGGAATTACATTTGGTTGAAGCCCAGTGATGACTCATCTTTTGTGATGAAAGTTGGCTGCAGCTCTGGCTAAAGCCACTCCTCCACAATAATTAACATGGCTTTTCTTAGTAGCCACAGCTTTTAAAACGAGCAGCTTGACGAAGACTTCAAGATGCAATGTACAGCTGCTAAAAGATTACATTTATTGATTGAAAAAAAGAAATGAACATTTTAACAAATGTTAACACATTTATTATGATTACTAACCCAAGTATTTCCGTCCGGATCTTGTGTTGCAATCAGCAAAGAATGCAAGAGTTGAGGAGAAGCAGCAAACGTGGGCAGAGGTACAATGTCAGGGGATTAGATGATCTACAGAATTCAGACTCCATCATCCTTCATCTTTTAAAGATTTAAGGGGCAAAATACAAATAATGTCTGGAGCACAGGAGGTTTTACTGAGAAAAAAACCCCTGACCACATGTTCTCCAATTAGTGTTTGTGCTCTCAACTGAAATTTGTCCAATAGATTTAAAATGTGGAACTTACAAGCTCCGTCTCTTGCTCTTACATTGCCCCAAACAAAAAATCTACTCCTTAATGCAAAATATGCTGTATATGATAAAGCATGCCAATGTGTGGGCATCAACACCCCACTTTCTTACTTTACTTTGGTCTGAGCCACTGAGGATAAACCCATTATTGTAAAATCTGTTTTGGAAATGTTCACTGTTACATACAGACTGAATAGTCCACTGTCTCTCAGTTTTTTTTTAATGAAACCCATGCTGCCATAAGTAGTAAGTAAGTTTTATTTAAAAAATGACTAGTAGCGTCCAGTGGACTGGGCAACCAAATCCCAGGTTACCGAGCATATGTAATACGTGAGAGTTTGATCGATGAGAAAATAGAACAGAGTATACGTTGGGTGGATTGATGGGGCGCTGTGAGATGCTGTGTTTTTACAAACGCCTGCCAGGTTGGAAAATGAACAGAAAAACAAGACTGTAGCATTCATTCCTAGGAAAAAACATGTTTGCCAACAATTTAGAGTGTTTTCCAAATGCTTCTCATGAGAGAATACGCTTCTCAGGTCTATTGGTATCAAAGGAGACACATGGAATTTGCATCACGGCTCATGATGCCAGAATGAAGCATCGCCTACACGCGCTAAATTATTTTATGTTTATTTGTGTCGGTTTAATCTTTGAATTGCATTAAACTGACATGCAGCTGCAGACTAACTTGGTGACTCAGCTTCTTTTTTCTTTTTGCTGTAAAAGTAACTTTCAACTTAAGGATGATGGGAGGTCGTAGGCGGAGAGAGAGCCGGGGCTTTTAACGCAAACAGGATGAACACGACAAGAGGCCGAAAGTGCACTGCGGCCGCTGCCCTGAGGGGTGTGTACGGATCACGCAAACATGACCCGGATCATACAAGGGGGCGGAGGGGGGGATCATTCATTGCATGTAAACGGTACCCCATAGGCAAAACACAACAAAAACATGTTTAACAGACCAAGCTCTGATGGACCTGCAGGTCATGACATTTGATGGTGAATTTTAAAATGAATGGGGAGGCAAAAAAGCGAACTGGTGTTAGTTGAGATTTTAGGTGGAATTAAATGTTTTTATTAAAAGCACTAAATGCAAATAATTGAGAAATAGGAAAGTTGAGATTGCCAATGTTTCTCACTTTACATCTGAACTTGATGTAATACCTTCTTTGGTAGCAGGCATCATTATCTGCTGCACTTCTATCAATCGGAGGTTTCCAGCCTATTGTCTTAAATAAAACACGGTCTACTTATGACCTCACTACAGTATTGTTGTTTCAGAGTTTTTTTGGAGATTTTTAGGAGACAGGGCAGCAAATAAGACGTTTATTTTGTTTCTGCATGAAATAGAAAAAAAAATGGTGCCACACAATTGGAAAGCTGCAGTAGGCTTTGAGCGACGATGACTCAAATAATTTAACTTGGTGGCTTTTGACTTCAATATTGTATTTGAATGTCTAAAGCACACAAAGCAGATTTGGGTCAAGTGTGTGTGTGTGTGTGTGTGAGGGTGTGAGGGTGGTGTTGGGGAGGGGTGGGGGGTCGGGGGGTCACAGTACCTTTGGCGAGGCTTCCTGAGACTAACCTCTGCAGAGACTGGATTAGTTTGAGCAGCCCCTGTCTGCAGCGGCTGGTACAGCCAGCCATCCCGAGGTTGAGGTGAACACAGGGGCAGACGGGGTGAAGGCTCCAACAGGGAAAGCTGTTTCCTCCAATATACTGCTTCAGTCTTTTTTAACGATGTGACATCTTAAGGTTCTTTAAAGGGACCCTTGTGGAGAGAAAAAAAAATATATATTATTTAGCCTTCAAAATGTTTAAATAATGTACAATGTATATTCTCCACCAGGCTGTTACACCTGAGTACCTGTTAACTCAACCACTCATTTTGTCAGAAGGGGACACACACTCCCTCTCAGGATGAGATACACACAGGGAGAAGTTTAAAAGGAGTTATTAAGCTAGCAGTACGTTTGCCAAAAGAAATGCTGATTGGAAATAGATATTCAGCCATTTGTGTCAAACTTTTAAAAGGCAAAGCTGACTTCCACAGACAAAAAATATCAAATTGGCCTTTCAAAAGAAGAACGTGAAGATTCGTGTGACCTGGGAGTTTTGTTCATCCTGTGAGAAAAAAAAGCAGACAACTTGGTCCAATTCTTCTCACCTCCTCCTCCTTATTCGTCAGACCACTCTCTCCTTCCCGTCCTCTTTGTCCCGTCTCCTTCTGTCCTGTTTTGTTGTGGCGTAGCCGTTTCTGCTCCGGTGTATTCTTCTGTGAGACGTGCAGTGGGAGCCCTGCGGCTGTGGTCTGTGGAGAAGCTCTGCTCTGGTGCTCTCAGCAGGTCTGTACTGCAGAGCGCTGTACCCGCCCTCCCTCCGTAGTCCTGCCTCCTCTCTGCTCTACTCTTGTCTCGCAAGTGTGCTTCCTCACTCTTTAGTTTGGCTAATGCTCATTTTTCCTCCTTTTTGTTTGCACAGCCTACAGAGCTGGATGATCCATAATGAAGTTGAAGAGTAAGATGTTGAAAAAAACAAATGTAGAAAGAAAAGGGATTAGAGGTTGGAGCTTCATGGTTTAAAGTTAGAATCAGATACAGGCGGCAGATACATTTAGTCGAGGTCTCATCAACATTTACAACATCGTCTCCCCATTTTACTGGGATGTCACGATGTCCTCAGACAAGTCCATGCTGCAAGATATTTTTATGCCTGCTTCATGAATAAGGCATCGATGGCATTACTGAGTTTTCACCTTGAAAGTCGCGTAAGAGAAGAAAATACCACCCCAAGCGTTTCTATTTACCTGCAAGTGTTTTCAGCATTTTCAAAAACACATGGCACCTTTTAGATATCAAAATGTTTCAATAAATAGAAATGCTTTCTTAAAATACCATCTCAGAATATATCAAGTGAACTGCTGTGCATCTACATGTGGATATTAATAAGAGGGGGAAAAAATAACAAGAAGAAAGGGGATTAACCCAAAATATAAAGCCTTTTTAAAATATAATTGGGAACAGAGGCTATCCCAGAAGAATCGCTGCCTACAACAATGTTATTAATCACTGTCATCGTTTCATCCGTATTGTCTGTACAGATACAGCATTACACTACATTCCTAGTTCCAGGTGCCCCCACCAGCACGGAGAAAGTATCATTGCTAAAACAGAAGAGAAGCGTCTGTGCCAAATTCACATATATGCAAGCAATGGCCCATGACGACAGTCTAGTCTTTCCTGAAATGACTCTTGAGCACGTTACGTAAGGCTGCAGTTTCCTTGTGGAGCTTTTTTTTATTTTTTTTGTTTCCCACTCTACTGAACTGGGGAAATGCTTAAAGAGAGCATGACGCAGTGCTTCCTACAACCCAGCCATACTCTATGTTGTTTATATTTAATATTTACATTTTCTACTCATCTCCTTGGAGTCACAGTTGCATTTTAGGATGCCCCCTGTACTCAGTTTAATGTAATAGTCACACATCATATTTTTAGAAACGGCAAAGAGAAGAGCACACGTTTGCTTTGTGACTTGAGGTGGTGGTTAGCACAATTCTGTTTGGATCCCAGGAGTGGAGCACTTTACTCACAGAGTAAAAATAGCAGCGCGGTGCAAACCAAAGTGTCTATATGTTTGCAGGATATTAGTAATTACAGTTCATTTATTAAACTGTTTCTGTTTCTGTTTATCACTAAAGACAAAATAAGTTCACCCAGATATTCTTTACTATGCATTATTGTGAAGAGGCAGTGCAGTATATTTCTACTAAACATAAAAATATATTGACATTATTATGTATACATACATTATTATATCATCTTTATGATGAAATATTATAGAAAAACCCCTTTTCCTTCAGCAACATTAAACTGACAAAAAAACATTATTATGAGACTCTACAAAATGAATTATATTTACATGATACTTACATGATTTTGCAGGTAGGCCTATTCAGTTAGTTCAGTAAAAAAACAGAAATATTAATAAAATTTACTAAATTTTAAGTAAAATATTAATGATATCAACATGTGACCAATGTCGCTATAAGAGAAACTGAAGAGAGAAACATCTATCATTCCCAGCCACATGAATGGCTGTGTCCATGGTGATAAGGAGGTATTAATAAAAAGAAGAAAAATCTCAGAAAATGTACCATGGCACGTTTGGGAAAGATCTTGTTGCCATAGTGAAGCCAATTCCTTGAGTAAATGAAACGAGGCAGATTAGATGTGTGAGAGTTCATAAAGAAAAACAAGTTATTAGTTAAACAGAATTGCTTTGCTCGGTGTACGTTCATTTATTCATATGCATCTCAGTGAGTGCAACTTCAGATTTTCCATTTCCTTATGGCCAGCTCCTCGGTACTGACAATGTATACAGCTGCTAGGTGCAAGCAGCAGATGAACTCTGCAGAAGCACTGCCTCACCTCCTACACTCCGGTTTCAGGTCTCCCGAATTCGGCTTCGGGAACTTTAGGAGTTTAGCACTCGTCTGCACGTTGAAGGGATGGGAAGTGAACAGGGCGGTCCAGATGTGCTAACGAGGGAACTGCAGCGTGCGCGGTAAGCCTCCATTACGATACCGAGTCACACAAACAATGTCCAGCAACCCGTCCTCTCTTCTGATGCACTAAAAGCTTGGTATCTGTGGTTTGCTGCAGTTCAGTTTCCAGAGGCTTTGAGGTATTCACTCGTCTAATGCATCGGACCGGAGAGGAACAC
Source organism: Pungitius pungitius (assembly GCF_949316345.1). Taxonomy (NCBI): domain Eukaryota; kingdom Metazoa; phylum Chordata; class Actinopteri; order Perciformes; family Gasterosteidae; genus Pungitius; species Pungitius pungitius. The sequence goes on along the minus strand of NC_084915.1, from coordinate 7,768,720 downwards.
CACAATTATCTCAGCTAAAATACCCTTTATGTTTAGTAAAAGTACAAATGAACGTGTCGTTCGTCTCCAGGCCCCGGCAGCATCGAGTCTGACCTCTGTCTCCACGGGTTCAGCCACGTGTGCGGCCTACCAGAGCATGCCGGCGGCCTTCAGCTCAGAGGCACCAGGTACACACATGGACTACAACTAGACGACACAAGCAGAAACATACCTGCTTACATTTCATTTTCACAATCCCTTGATGATTATGTCTTTAAATCACGTGCCTTCACAGTGATGGGGACCCTTACCGACTGTGTAATCTGGATGTCGTTGTGTCTGCCTGTACGTCTCTGTTCCGCTATGGTGCCTCGTTGTCGAGACTTAAAAAGGCCAGACTGCTCCCCCCGGAAGTGCTTTTAAGAGCCCCAGAGGTGAGGAGCGCTTGGTTTTTGGTCAAAAAGTGAAGACGCGTCTGCAGCCTCCGCAGAACATTTTTCAATCAGATGTGTCTGAGAGTTCAGTGTGGTCTCCCGTGAGGCTCCAAACAGAATTTCCAAAAACTGTAAAGTAAGGATGACTTTAACCATGACAAGAAACTTTCCGCCAAAAAAGAAGACGCTGATGCCCAAATTAGAATAGAGATAGTAAACGAAGCATTTGTTAGGCTATTGTCAAGCACAGGAGGTTGCTAGGCAACGGGAGCGGTGGAGGTAAAGCTGATGACGCATGCAGGAAGTCCCATTTCAGAGAGTGCTTGGTTCAGCCTGTGCAGCCCAGGTAGACCCGAAGGCTGCTGAAGGAGGAGCCTGGCGACTTTGAGACACAGCTAGTCAGATTACTTCAATTTTGTACTAAAGTCCAACAAATCAAAATAAACTTCTGTCTTTACAGGAAAAAATCCTTTCTGATGCTGACTCTGATTCTGTGCATCATCAGTTGTGGCTAAAAGCTGAATGATCTAATTTACTAAAGTGGTGGTCTTTTTGTCAGGATTCACTGCTGGTGCAGAGTTGCGCAGGCCTTAAAAGCAGGATCTTCAAAGTTTCTTTATTCACCAACACTAATCAAAGGGAACATGCACCAACGGGGACAACAGGCACACGGGGCTTAAATACACTAGGGAGGTGCAGGTGATTGGACACAGGTGGAAGCAATCAGGCAATCACAGGACAAGGCAGGAAGTGAAGCTAACCAGGGACACAAGAGACATGAAACTGCAAAATAAAACAGGAAGAAGAACCAAACCGTGACACTTTTTTTGAACATTGATCCATATCTTTAAAGTGTCAACTCACTGTGACAATAGTGACATATTAATATAATTCAGGGTAATATAAAGTATGTTGATGTGGTTAAACAACACACACACACACACACGTCCTTCCTGCTTACAGAAAACCACAGTAAAGTTACTCTGAGGATCCTCTCAGAGACCAACATGAGCCCATCAAAACAAAAGGAGCGAAGTTCAGTTCAGTTTCTTTGTGTATTTATTCTGTAACATTTAATTTTTTTATTCAGCCCTACTTTTATTTAGTTAATTGAGAGAACATTATTTATATTTGCAGTCACACATATATGTTCAGTTCTTTGTCACGTGACAATAAATATTGTCAAAAGAGTTTTAGAGTTATCAGGGGGATCGCAGAGTCGCGGCCCACCCGTCCCGTAACGTCCGCTCCGCCCCACACGTCTGTACTAAAAGTGGCAAACCTTCTGGTGGGAGGACTTGGAGCTGAGATATCTGGCAGAGTGAGGCAGAGCTAACAGCTGCAGGACCCACGCACACAGAAACACATGCAGACTCACAGAAAAAAAACCCAATAGGCAGGCGAAATGCCTGTTCACAATATTTAGCAACGGTAATAGGTTTAAGGGGTCATGGTTGAAAGCTTTACAAGTTTTATAAGGAGATTCATGTCGCCGTGCCACTGAGACTAAGAATTGCTAATGAGAATGTCATTAGATTCAAATATTGTATTGGACAGATATACATATTGATTGATTCCAATTAATCTTGCAGGGATTTGTATGACTAAGCAACCAGAATGAATGATTTTTAAAAAAGAAGAAAAGGGTAGGTTTTGTAAAGGTTCTTCTACAGCACCACAGAGAGACAACACCTCTGCTGCAGCTGGCACTGAAAAAAGAAGTGCTGAGAAAGCAGAATCCACATTAAGAAGATCCATTTTACTTGTGCAGCATGCTGTGTTATTCCAACATTGAACGTAGAACATAATTCCTTCAGCATCACTAGCACAAACTGAGAGAAGAGAAAGAAAAATGGTTACTCAACACTACTGTAAAATCATTGAACAGGATATGTATTTATTGCTTGCAAGCATAAAGACAAAATTGACAACATACACATGATGTTATGCATCAAGGCTGCTCAAAGGTCTTCATCTTCGGAGCGGGAATATATAGTTGGAAGAGAACATAATGAAACAGGGGGGCTTTGTGCACATCCGAGTGCCGAGCCATCATGTTCTTTTCCCAAGGACATATCGTTTTTACCCACAAGTCAACAGGACGTCATCTAGAGATTCTAAGAGCAGACTTCTTTCATCTGACCTGACGTACACAGTTATTATTATTGCAAGAAGGTACAGACATTCTGCGTTATTAAGAGCCCTGCTGACTATGACATGATAATATAGTACTTTTTCCAACAAATCAGCAGATTGGAAATGAGACACGTAGCTGCTCTTCACAGAATGCATTGGACTTTAACAGTCCTCTCCCTTGTTGGTATTTAGTTTAACGAACTGGCCAATTGTCATTGCAGCCTGCAGGAGAGATGTGTTTATTGTTTATTGTTAAAAGGATCCCCATTAGCTGTCACCAAAGTGGGACAAGCTAGTCGTCCTGGAGTCCAACAAAAAGAAAAATCCCTTAACAATGATAAACTAAAAGCAATAAAACATTATTATTATTATAAACATAATGAGAAATATTTCCAAATACGTTACTACAGTATTACATTCATTATTTCATTCATACAGTAAATATGTCTATTCCCTACTTTCAATTTTAAATAGTGCATTAGCAGATAGTACTTGAAAGAGACTTTGCTATTGATTCAGTGGGCAATTACACCAATGATTGATTCCAAAAACTGTTCTCTTTAAAGCATTTGATTTGGAGAAATCAGTGCGTCGTTATCCATTGCAGCTGCTGTCCTATCCAGGTCCACTGGGGACAATTAGGACGTGTGACTTGACAAACACCAGTCAACAGCCTAATCAAATATAGTGGCAATATTTACAATCGCACAATGCAAGCTCAGAAGATTAGAGAAGGATAACAACAAGGAATCGTTTTTAATACTTCGCACCTCACCGCCCACCTTACCTCCCACTCAGTTGCATAGTGTATGAGGTTGTTGAAGCGCTCCCATCGCATTACAGTAAGAAGGAATAATTAAACGTACAAATATAGAACACACAAAAATCCTAAATAATGATATTTTTGCTTCCTTTCCTTGTTTTCTTACGTCACCTCTTTCTGCTTGATCTACAGAGAAAAGACACTGGAATATAACCCTTCCACCTTCGCAATGCACAATTACATTCAGGACAAGAAACCCTGGGTTTTTTGCTAATTTAACTACACCCAAACGCAAAGCTGATTCTCTCGACCAATAACAGTAACAGTAACATGTATAAAGGTTTTTTCATTAGTTGAATGACCTTTTTAATGACAAATTAATTAAATATATCTCTAACGGTCAGTGCATCCCTTTCATTCATACTTCCACAAGAGCACAGGTGCTGTCTTGTGAATTATAATGTCATCAGTGTATATTTTAGGGAATCGTTGAAAAAACTATATTTCGTTTACAGAGTAAAAACGGGTTTATTGTGCCATCTGTTGGACAGAGTGATTACTGCCCTGTCCGCAAAGATGAAGGCTGTTGTTTACCTCATAGAGACACATGACACCAGGCGCATTTATTCTGTCACAATGGGACACAAAGGCAAAGCAGTTGCTTATGAAAACATTAAAAGTTGATCAGGTGTTTGCTTGCATTTGGACTATGTACCGTGCTCAACTGTATATTGCAATTGTGTTAGGTTACTTATAACAGTGACACGCACACACACACACACACACGCACACACACACACACACACACACGCGTTGACGTTGTTCGGAGTTAACCTTAGGAAAAATGTATTTGTTTTCATAGTCAAAACCGACCCTAAATCCTAAAAAAACAACGCTTATGGATATACAACGTGGGAGTCCCCTACGAGTATCGGTCACCTGTGTTATACAATGCCAAACTGATTTCCACAATGAATTTTGATTAAAAAATATAGAAGACTAAAAAAATAGAACAACCATGGTTGGCAGTCCCAGGAATTTAAACATTAACATAAGTTATTTATTTGTAGCCACATGGATTTGCCCACAGGACTCCTCACATTAAAATAAGAGGAGATAGAATTACTCCATGACAGTGTGGAACCAGCGATCATTGCTTGGCTAATGGTGGGTTATCCTACTGCAGAAAATATTGTGAGTTAAAGTAATTACACAACGGAAGTGTTCTAAGCTGTAGAAGAGACATGAATGTCTTCGGCATGGAACCATTTACCTCCTTGTTTCCTCAATTTAAGCAAGTTAATTAATTAATCTCCCTTTACATAGCTTGGCAGATCTTATGTCAGGATTCATAACTTATCTCTTGGTCACTACTTTTTCTTTTGAGTTGGCCCACAACATGGATGTTGTTGTTTTGAGATGCTGTTTCTCCTTTCTGGTGTGCAATGCCTCATATTGTAATCACATTGATCAGAATGACAGACTTCTCCATGTTTGTTTTAATCTAAAATAATGTTATAAAGAGTTCAAAAAGGATTCTCTTTGCAGTCACAGCGGACACAGATACGGTACCCTAAAAGCACAATTCATCCCTTCTGTTGGATCACATTCTGAAACACTGCAAACACTGTATTACATATCTGGGTGAACTGTCTGTACTTCTGCAAAGCAAATAAATAGCTGTTTGCACACAGACAACCACCAAAACAATATATATTGCATTGGGAAAAAATTCTGCTTGTTGTACAGCAGGTGGGATTTTATTAATCTTTGCTCAATAAAGATAGAGATAAGAATGGTAATGTAAGAGTAAACAGAGATAACAACAATATTCAAGAGAGACTTGTCAGATCCCGGTAGATTGCACGGTCACCAGGGCTTAGGCAAGCACAATTTTGAATTAACACACTTCCTAACCAGCAATATAATTTCATAAAGCACACAATGACGCACACAGAGGCATTGTGCGTCTTCCAACTCAGTTTGGACATTTGTGTTAAATTAATAATAAAAATTCAATAAAGTCAGTTAGATCATATTGTTAGACTATTTTGGTGATTATTGTAAATTCTTATATATATGTTTTTTATAACCAGAGATGCATTATATCACATATTTCATACATGTGTAATGATTTATGTAGCATGCATGAATTATAGTAAACAGTATTAAATACAGCATGTAGATAGATAGATTATAGTTTAAGGACACAGACTTATATCTTGAACTTATAAATAACTTATAGTACTTATAAATGTACTTTCTTCCCCGCAGCAGCATCACCTCGAGTGTGAGTTTGAGGTCATGGATTCATCCCAATAGGATTAAGTACAGTGTGTGAAATATATTAAAAGGCCATTTGCAGTGTATCAATTTAACATTATTTACTGGTTCATTTCATTATTATAACAAAATAATAATATATAATAGGTTTGTTGAATACATAAAAAATTAAAATTTAATTTTCTGCTCATGAATGACGAAGATTTAGTTGCTTAATTATTAAAAAAAACATTGTTTTCCCTTCAAGTCTTGTTCAAGCTGACTACATTGACATTGCACTTATTTTGTCATCCTTCTGAGTAAATATTTAATTGGGTTATAATACCAAGCTATTTAAACGTTTGATGTCAATTCATTAGTAAGTCAATGTGAGGCGGTGCTTGTACAGTAGTCCCACAAATAAATCAGAAGTCTTAGCAGCAGCTTCACTGTGAATCATGTGTCTTCTTTAATGCAAATGGTCCTCTTTATAATTGGAAGTTTGTGTGTAGCAGCTATGCACAAATACTACAATACACTTTGTCACATCTGTCCAGTTACATATCAAATACCCATGCTGGTCATTTATTCACTTTCACTGGCGGTGTTGAGGGGAGAAAAGATAAATAATGTGCAAACCTTTAACCACCTTTGTCTCCATTCAGCTCGCTACGAAACTTAATTAGTCAGCCATTAATTCCTCTCACTCGGCTCTAGTTGATCTTTACTTTGACTTCCACTGCTGTATGCTAAATAAACCTGACCAATAAGCTGGCATTAGCACTGTGAATTTAACTCATTGTTATTAGCACATGCACATTGGAATTGCTTCACAAACTGCTTTTGTACTCTCACAAAAAAAGCTTTGTATTTATTGATTATGTTGTACCTTTAGATTTACACAAATTGTATATTCTCTGCACGTCCATGGCCTTTCACCATGGCACATCAGGGATACCATTTATCCCGCGTAGAGTGAGTTTTTTCCCCTTGGTTTCTTCATCAACCATGTCTGCATGCTTCTCAGAGGGTTGAGAAACCCTTTGTCCATTAGTCCAGGTCATTTGTTTATGCACAGACAGACGAGTAAGCCTCAGTATTCTGTGTGACAGTCCTCTGCAGCGAAGCAGCTCTCCATATGCCCTGCGGAAGTCCCTGTTGAAGGCCGGATACAGGATGGGGTTAAGAGCTGAGTTAAAGTAGCCCATCCACAGGACAACAGAGTTAAGTGTGTTGGGGGGGTTAGTCTTTCTCTTTATGGCCATGCAGGTGAAGAGGGTGAAGTAGGGGAACCAGCAGATGACAAAGGCCCCCAGCACAGCTGCCAGGGTCACTGTCGCTTTGTGCTCCCGGGCGATGGCTGCAGTTGATGCCGTGCGTGCAAATGACGGCGTGGCAGCACGAATTCGCCGCACCTAAAAAAGGTCAGTTGGGAAAAGGTTAGAGAGATTTAAAATGAGATTAGCTCAATCGCTCATCTGATGATGAAAGCATTTGATTCCAGCAACAAGAACATGTTACTCTTTAACATGCACCACTCACTAATTGGAAATCCTATTTAGTCGTTGTTTTAAAAGTAACAGTGCCGTAAACGACGACCTTTTATGTCCCACCCCTGCGTGTTCTGCAAAATGAAATAAACACATACCTGTTCTCGTGCCACCCTGAATATGCAAAGATACATTCCACACATAAGCAGCAGGGGCAGGTAAAACGAGCCAAAGGTATAAATGAGAACATAGTTGTTTCTCCACTCAAACTGGCAGTAGAGTCCCTCCTTGACATCATCCCCCATTCCCCAGTCCATGTGCTGCACTCTGTAGTCCGCCGTGTTCCAGCCCAGGTGGATGGGCACAAAGGACACCGCTAGTGACACGGCCCAGATGGCGATCATGGCCAGTGTCACCCTCACGGGGGTAACCCTCCTGGAGTAGCTGAGGGGAGCTGAAATGGCCAGGTATCGGTCCACGCTGATGGCCATCAGGGTCAGTATGGAGGACGCGCACAGCATGACATCCAGTGAGATGTAGACGTTGCAGAGAGCTCCGCCGAGGGGCCAGTGTCCGCTGCGCAGCTCCACGGCGGCAGACAATGGCATCACCAGCAGGCCCAGCAGGAGATCCGTCACGGCCAGCGACACCACAAAGCAGTTAGACACGCGCCACAGTCGGCGACTGAGCCCCACGGCCAAACACACCATCACGTTGCCGCCGATGGTCAGAGTGATAAAAGACACCAGAACCAACAAGCGCAGAGCGGTAGAGATCATGGTGACCTTCTCCTCGGGCACTGGGTGTGCTGTTGTTATCTTAGGGTGGGAAATCCACTGCCAGGTCACTTTCACATCAGACAAGACTTGGCATGGCTCCTTTGCATGAAGGCGGTCATGTACAGGAGGTGATCGCACACAAAGCTCTTCCTAGCCATCTCTCCTTTTCACAGGGCCAGTGGCGTGAACGGTTCCCCTGGGGAAGGACAAGAACAGCGTTTTTTACTTGATTTGTGTGTTTTAAAGGAGTAAAAGACAGAATTTCAGCTTTGTGTTATCTAACAAAGTAACACATGTGTGATAAAGTAAGGGCAAAATCAATCAGTAAATAGCAAATAAAATGGTAGAGTACATATTGCCTGAGTAACATGGCTTTAATGACATCTCTTAAATGAGCACTAATACATTTTCATTCAAATACACTTTTTAATGCAAAATGTGTGCTAACAAGACAGGTAAAAATAACTGTTCACAGACCTACTTCCATCCCATTTAAAAAGAAACAAAACAAATAAGCAGAGCACTGCAATACCAGGGGGCCACTTTAAAACATCACCATGTATACTCCTATCAGCGTTCACAAACTGTGCAACACATTCCTCTATCTTATGTACACATAATCATCTACATCTAAACTCCATAAAGTTGCTAGGCACACACAAGGTGATTAAATCAACATCCTCAATGCAGCACAGATGTTCTGTTCATGTGACTCTGTTTAACACACCAGCTGTTAATTATATCAAAATACTAAAGGAAGTAAAACCCATTCTCCTGTCAGCCACATTATCATGATGCATATTACGATGTATATTGTTGTCTTTACACAACATTTCCATCCTCGTAGAATGGAAAAACCTAATTTTACGACATTAGCGGACATTTTTCATCTCAGTGGATTTGACGATACGGATTGGAATAGGTTGTGTTCTCTGCAGGGTTAAGGCTGGCCTCGGGGTGTACATTAAACAAGTAATGCACATGAATGAGCAGCACAGAGAGAGATACAGAGAATGCTTTGGTATGGACACATGTTGAGATTGGGGAACTGTTCCCCTAAAAATGGGAAAATTGAATAGAGAGAGTTAGAGCTGTTTGATGATAACAGAGGACAGGCATCAGCACAATGATAGTGAAATAAGTTTGGTATTGTATTTGCTGTATGAGGCTAAATAACATAAATGAGCACACACAGACAATAGCGTCTAAGTAACTCCAACTTGCTGATACCTGTTGAACAAAATAATATGTTTTCTCATTTATGTTTAGCTCAGGAAAGAATACGTCATATTTGCATTACCTAGAATCATAAGAACGTATGGATTACCAGGGTCATTAGACTGCTTTATCTCTTGATTTATGACTACGACAGCCACCATATTCTGGCTTTTACAAACACAATATCATCCCTACTATAGTGACAGATAGCATGAGTGTTTACATTGACAATGAAAAGAACAGCGGATGTAACGTTAGGTTGGAGGAAATTAGGAAGGTAGTCAAACCTATTTGATGAAGTATGATTAAAATAGAACCAGAAGATGTAGTTTTATTATTATTTTCCTTATAACAACCCCCTCAGACATCATTTCCTAATCTAATAGACTGAGCCTAGTGAATGTATCCACAAAAATAAACTCATAATGCAATATGTTAAAGGAACAGTGTGTTGTTAGCGTGACTAAGGGAGAAATAGAATATCAATTTCATAAGTAATATTTTCTTTAGGGCATATAAACCCAAACATACGAATCACTGTGTTTATTTCTACATATCGAACAGGTTATCCTCAGATCTTCAGGGACTCGTTTCTACAGTAACCCAAAATTGGACTAACCAAATAAGGGCTCTACACTCGGACATTCACGTTTATATATTGGTGTCAGGCTCCTACACACGTAGCACACACTTCACAGTGTTAAGAGACCAAATACTCCAAAAGGAAAACCAAAAATCAATTGTGTATGTAATAAGAATTTCACTGTCATTGCTACAAACGTTGTGTCAAGGCTATGATATCCACTATACGAGTTTTTATTGACAATGACGTTCTATGATATCCACTATACAAGTTTTTAATGACAATGACGTTCTATGATATCCACTATACCAGTTTTTATTGACAATGACGTTCCCAGACATGTTGCTAAAGATGAGATGTGGTTTCATTCCGAAAATTATAAATTTTGAGAAAGGCTAACAGAAATTTTAGAAATTAGACCGTGCACAACCTAGCTCATCTCCCTTGTATTTTGTTTCCTCAAGCTATTGGTCTCTTAAAGTCAGCTATGCCATTCAGATAATTTAATGTTTTCAATATTAGCAATAGAATCCCCCTGGGATAAACACTGTAACACACGGTAATTGTTTCCATGGTGACTTTGTTTGTTCACCACTGACTGAGTTTAGATCGAGCGGCGTCTGCCTGCTGCTCCCGTTTGGTGCAACGTGGACCAGGCTTCGCCACTAAAGTCAAAAACCATCCATGTTTGACTCCACTTTCATTGTGCCTCCTTTCTGACTGAGGTAACAGGAGAACAACAACTCCATAGTGCCATACTGAAAGCCTGAGATCATTTTACAATTGATTGCATTATTGATCTGCCTTATCACCAGACAGTGAAAGAGAAAGGGCAAAAAAAGATATATGTATGTGCGCTACTATCCTTTTGGGTGACATCATGTTTCTGTTTGGCAGCTGATGGATACAATAGAGGTAAATGTCAGCTCACAAGGGTTAGATAAACAACAGAGAAAGAAAATCCCTTTCAGGTTGATTAATATAAAGAACCCTGCATCATGGAACACATTAATTATGGTAAAATATTAAGTCCAGCCCATGAGGTAGATGAGTCAACAGTGTGAGACAACAATTGTATAACACAATGTAGGCAAACAATATGGATCAACCACAAAATGTGAAAAGGGAAACTGCTTGAAGCTGTGTGGTATCCTTTGGTTTTTAGTCACGCCTAAGGATATATATTATTTGTGAACATTTGTATTGTTGAATGGTCATCTCTTAGTAAGCTTATTACATTTCGATCCAATAAAAACTGAAGGAAAGACATTTTTATTCCATTAGCCAACCCAGGATGTGCTGTTTTCACAGGTAGCAGAAGATCCAATCAGAGGCATGAACTTAATGGGTCTGTATCTGACTTGAACATGACCCTTGTGATTGGTGGTAATTATATGAACGGGTCACAGTGTTCAATCATGCAGCTCCACACAGGATTAAAGTGGTTTAAATGGGTGGCAAACATTACCATACTTTTCTTATGCAGAACAACAAACCACAAGCTGTTAAATAACACATCCAAAAGATGTACATTGTCTCAAGACTATGCAGAAACCTACAGGCCCTCTGTTATCAGCTAAATCAAATTTCTCAAACTGTGCCGACTCACCTCACATGGTTCGTCTTAAATGTCGGTCTGATCCAAACCTTTTTCCAAGATCATGAGTACTCTCCTCTGCATCCTTGATCCTGCTTGTGAGTGAACTTATTTCTTTCTCTCTCTTTATCTCCTCCCCCTCTCCTTCTCTCCCTCTCTCCCCTCCCCGTCTCTGTGCCGACACACAAATGACGGCCATATATGCACTTTAACCCCCTCTACTGCATCCGTTCACAATTTAGCTTTCACAAGAGCTTTTCTCTTGCAACGGGAGTATTTTCAAATTTAAAGACGCTCAAAAGTATATTTTTTTCCATCATGTCATCATTGTGTGTCGTGTGGCCTTTATATTTTGCTTAAGAAATGCATGGTTTGGTTTTAGTGCCTGCGAGGTGACCCAGAGCCAATTCAATTGAAATGCTCTTGCTCAGAAAGTTGCTGTCTTTGTATGTAAGAATTGTCTAAAGGCTCGGCATGTGGAGAGGATACAATGGGCTAAAGCACCCTTATAACAACATTATAACACTTGTAGACATTGAAACTTTTGGAAGTTAACTTTGGAAAAAATACGTTGCTAAAATACAAACAGTAAAACAGTCAAGCAATCACATAACCACTGACGTTTTAATAATACCGCAACTCAAAAAAGATGCAAGCAGGTCTGCGAGGGCGTAGTTAGGATCTTTAGTGCTTTATTTGCTTTTTTGTGATAGCATCGTGTTTTTTATAAGTTCTTTAGTATTTCTATGGCATTCAAATGTACCGGTTCACCCTTTTGATTAACTGGCCTGTCGTGGCTGTTTACTTTAGGATTTACTTCAACCAAGAGAGGCTGTGCTCTAAATTCTACCCTCCAGGCAGCCATATTGTATACAGTGTATCTAGCACTGAAAACCTATGCATAGTACCCACGCGCACACACACACACACAAACGTATCAATATCAAGCTATATCCACATTTAACAAAGAAATACCCTTTTAATGGTACTGTAATTGCATTCTAAAACAATGGTTAAGAGCGGAAGATTAGCGTGTTTGTTGATATGTTAATGTTATCAATCCAAGAGGGAGCCATAAATTCTGGCAGTTAGGAAGAGGGAGAAAGCCTGAGAATCAGAGAGGCGGGTCAGAATATTTGTTCAACTAGAAATAGCAAGGGGCTGCGCTTCAGAAACCTGACCAGGTCAACGGAGGCAAATGAAGCATTAAGAATGTTAAACAATAAGTAAACTAATATCAATGCACTGGTCCAGAAAGAAACGGTCCTTGAGTAAAGCCAGAGCACAGCAAAAGTTTTTTTTTTTTTATCAATGAATTAAATACGATGAAATAAAAATAAACCATACGTTGCATCATGTCATAAGTCACGTTGTCTTTTAGTGAAAATAAAGCTTGAATTACTTCATTATTTTAGATTATGCTAATTACAAAAGTTACTGCAATGTGGCTGTTTTAAGAGAGTTGTTCAGCCAAATTATTTAAGAAGTTAGCGGTTAGTAGACAACGTAGCTGCTTCAGTATCGGGGTTAGTGTTTGAAATTTTGAAACTATTCCATCGACGTGAAAAATATACATATCCTTCTTCATTTGTTTTAACTGCTCTGGTACCAACACCAAACTTAACGACTGCATGGAGAAGAAACTAATCTGACTCAATACTCCCACCTGCTGGACGTAAGAAGGAAGTCATCTGGGCTCATTCTCAAGTACGAGTACAGAGTTCAAAATAATCTCCAGCTTTTAGTGAAATGGCCCATCACTTACAGGGTCATGTGTCAAGTGTCATGCTTGTCTGGGAGTGTGGTTTGTATACCAGTATTCTTTGTATGCCTGTGATGACTGCGTACGTGTGCTTCAGGAAAGGAAATGTTGTGATGGGTTTTCGGGAATACACTGACATTTCTTCTTCTACCAAAGTGAACTAACCAGGGCCTACGATGGTTTGTCCGACCTGCTATCAGAGTGGGACTGGTTGCTCACAGTAGATGTTATCCAAAACTCAACAGTCCGGCCTAAACAAACAAGCATTACAGAGTGAATGTTAAAAACTGCCTCACTGCAGCGTTTACACATTTTACATCATTTATTTATCAGAACGTCTTTATTTAGTTGTTGATGCATAACTAATGATTTCCAATGACTATTTAATTAAATATAAATTAAATTAAAATGATTTCCCACAAAAGTGTGATAAATGGAATCGCTGCCCCTACATGCCTTTATTATTCTTATCAATGTGGCTCAAAACAGTGTTCAACATGTTGGAGGGCAGGATCCACGACATACAGATAAGAATTGAAATAGTTATTTGTGCTATGCAAGATAATTAATACAAATGATGCCACATGGAGCCCCGGGCCGTCGCCTGCTCTGTCGTAAAGACATTCAGCCAGAGCTCTCGCCCTCCTCCGCCATTGTGCTCTGTCATATTTCATTTCCATCCCAGGGAAGCTAATTTCTGACATCTCAGTGGATTACTGCTTGGCCCCTCCGGAGGGCACTCGACCCGGGGAGGAAGCGTACTAGTAAACCTCAATCTGCCCTCTTTCAGTCCTCTTTGTCCCCAAGGAAAGCTGCCACAGCGTCATTAGGTCTTTCTGGAAATCAAACTGGCAGCATTATTTCCATACGGAGCACCAGGGAAGAGTCTGTACTGTTTATATTGGCTGGATAAAATAGAAAAAAAAGTTGCATATTAGTAGTAGTAGTATAAAAACACAAATAAGCAGACAAACAAAGACTGAAAAGGGAACTGAAAGCACAGTTTCTGATATTTTAAACTGAACTTTTATACTCGGCAAACCACTGTGTTAGAAGCAAAATAAGTAGAAATCACATTCAATTTTTACACGCTTTAAGAGGGTGTAAGTTATTTCAATGTTACTATCAACGTTTATACAACCTTTCGAATGTTTTTTTCACCAAGTATGTTTTAGCTATGCGTCTTCAAAGTTAAAATTCTATACATACAAAATCTTTGTTGTTATCTGACAAAAACAGAAAACAAATATCTTTCAAAATCGGTAGCAAAATGAATAATGCTATATGGATATGCACACACATTTTTACATGACATTTTCACAGCAGGAGATGCAAGTTGGAAAACAAAATTGAATATAGTGTTTTCGAAGAGAGAGAACAAAAAGTCTTGATCATTGCATGCTAATTGGAACTGATGCAGGAGACGGACAAAGTCTACTGCCAAGTCCGCTACTTTGTTTGAGATCAAGGGATTAAAGATCTGTGCATTGCAAATATCTTTACCCCAACAGTGGTTAGTGTCAGCACATTTAGGAATAGGACAACAATTTGCACATAAGATAATGAATAATGAGGGCTTTCTGGTCCTTTGTTGTTGAAATCCATGAGGGTTCATTCTTCCATGGGGAGAAGCAGGATTTACCAATTAGCACTTTCGGTGTGACAGCAAGGTGAGAAGTTGCATTTCAGAGTGTAAAGCATCATCACGATGACACCGTCAGATTGCATTTACGGATGAAAAGCTGACACAAATTCTCAGACTAATTGTTAACAGATATTTAAGGAGATTACAAACTGCTACATCCTTAAAACTTATATCAACCCCCGATATTTGAGTCTGTTCTGTTTGCCTCGCGATCACGTCATTAGTGTAGGATTCGTTAAAAGAGAATACCAGGGAATTCATCAGCGTCACGTAGATGTAGCTGTCCACGCTTCCCTGGAAAGAAGCAGAACGGGGCAATTTGCAGTGCTTCGTCCGAAACATTTCTGGCAGCCCTGGGGCGAAAGCGTTGCAATGGAACTGAGATTGTCCAGTCTAAAATTGTCTCGCATGCAGTGAACACAACGTGAACGTGCAGCCTAAAAAATTGCACTAATTTTACATTTAGCTCAGATGTTTCTAAATTTCAAAAGAAAGGGATCCTTCTTGGCAGAAATGTTTCCGGTGAAATGGCCCAGGCTTTTTACCTAACTTTATGTAAGATTTGATGCAGTACGGTGTTGTCAGATGATTAGCATATGTTTAACTGGATAAAAAGCATGAATCATTGGTGCCACATGCAGCTTACTGTGCTGCAGAAATGCTAGAAAAATGCAAATGAACACTAGTGGCCTTTACAGGATATTGTGTTATCCTCATTTTGCAGTAAAGTAAATCAATATTGGTCTAGAAATGGAACATTTTTCTTCTATCGGTTGATCCAACACTTTGGTCCAGACTGAAAAAGCTCAGAAATATATCGACTTCTTCTATTGCTGCACCTTATTAAAACTGTTCTACAACCAAAGTATAGTGTGATGTGTCGTGTGATTTCATTGTGTGATGTGTCATGATACAGTGTGATTGCATAGTATGGTATCATGTGTACTACCATTCAGTGTACTGTAAATTCATTTTTGAAGAGTTTTTGTGTTTTTCTTAAATATAATTAGATTGAGATTTTTTCACTTCACTTAAAGCACTTACTACTATCGACTTATAAACCACTGTATTATATATTATATATATATATTATATCTGCATACGTCTAAGGAATTGAATTGCTTCTGATTCACCTCCCTGGCAGCTTTCTATGCACACAGAGTGCTTTTTTGAGCTTGGGAGCAGGCAGCTGCCCGTAGTCTTTTCATTCAGGGGCTGGGGAGAGCCACTGGACCTCAACCAGACGGACCAGTGAACCAAAATAATGAGCTGAAAGTGGCTGAGGCTTGCATGCTTAAAGAGCTGCCCACTTGGGTGTTTCATTTGTGTCTCAATGCAAGTCATCATTTCAGCTTGCAGGGAGTGATTGGATTCAAAGTTAATAATTCACCAATGTCAATTAATGGAGACTGAAGTTTTTTGTTAAACAGTCCCACACGGCCAACCAGCTTGATTAGTCACTCTGCGGCCGTAGGAAATATTGTTATATGAGATCATATTACATTGATAAACTTGACAAAACTGTGTGTTTCATAGTTAATGCATATGTGATTAATGACATGTTATCTTACATACCGACATGCTACTTTTGTAAATTCTTCCCTAATCATCTAACCTCCTTACAGATGATGTGTGCTATGAAAAGGCTACACATTGTAAGGTTAGGGAAGTATGTACAACAATGGGAAGAAAAGAAGAACGGGTAGCTAATAAAATATAGACTGTCACATACTATATGCTGCACCTGATGCCCTGATGGCCCACAAGCTTATTAAGAGGCGACGCTGTGAGACACTACATGCAGATAAATGGAGGTTGAAATTGGTTCAAATATTCCGCTTAGGGAGAAACAGAAAAACACTTACAGTAGAAGGAAAAATGATCCTTTAAAAACGACTTTAGGCGTTTCTTTGTCCAGTTCGTGAGAAAATTGTGCACATCACAAATATACCAGCGCAGCCGTTTCATGCCTGACTGGTTCTGAATGGTCTCCTGAGGCCCAACAGACGCGTTAGTAATGATTATGTTATTTCTACCAATATGTGCCCCCAGCCTGACCCAGCCAGCGGTCTTCAAAGGAAGCAGCGTAATCATATCGTGGCAGTGATTACATAACTGAGAGACACCAAATTGTTCTTCTCTCCCACCGCGGGAATTACAGCCAAACTTCTGTGGAGGATTTTCACTGATTTAAACCACTTGTCAAGCCAATTTGAAATTGAACTCTTTAATGTTTACAAAGACGACGGGTGGTTTGAGGTCACTGTGAAACATTTTCTTGGATAGGATCAAGTGCAATGCGTCCTGTTTATGTTTTGTTTTATAGATCCATTCGCCTTTGGCTCGAGGACTCAATGCAGGGCTGTTGCTGCAACATTGTTTAGCACTTTTCAAAATTGGCCTGTGTGTTGGCAGGGAACTGCACGATCTAAGGGGATCTCTCAAGTCAAGAATTCAGAACCCTCTCTTGTTAAAATTTGTAATTTTCTATATTTTCTTCCCTGTGGCTTTGCTTTTCTGGCAAGAGAATATTGCTAATAATGACTCTTTGAAAGTGGCATTATACGACAGGATCCATATAAAGCAAAAGCATTTTGCCGACAATGTCACCGATGTACAATTCTTAAACACCACCATACACAGTATAGACTTTGGGGATGGTTTATTTTGGAATAATTTAGCTAGAATGCATTATCTGAAGGACCTTTACGTTTGACCACTATAATATCGTGAATTCACAAAAGGATCTGTGCGGCTTTTTCTGTCACTAAACCTGCAGAAAAGAGACAAAAATAAACCCTTTTACCATTAACACTCACGATGCAAAGCACTCCTGACGTCGCTGCTAAACATAAAGCGTCTTTCTGAGCCTTTGAGCATTCAGTCATTTTCATCCACTTATCCGGCGTTGGGTCGAGGGGGGCAACGGCTCCAGCGGAGGACCCCAAACTTCCCCTTTCCCGGGCCACATCTACCAGCTCTGACTAGGAGATCCCAGGCCAGTGCAGAGATATGCTCTCTCCACCTAGTCCTGGGCTGCTCCCATTCTCAGGCCAAATCTCACACTCCATCTTCCCCTCACTCGCGAACAAGACCCAGAGGTACTTGAACTCCTTCACTTGGGGTAAGGACACAATCCTTACCCGGAGTAGGCACTCCATTGGTTTCCTGCTGAGAGCCATGGCCATGATTTGCCTTTGAGCAAAAACATTAAATTTGATGATGTAAAAATAGTTTGGGCCATTTTCTGAACATCGTTCCAGTTATTCACTTCGAATAAGCCCTTTACAGAGCAGCCATTTTGACATGTATTTGCGTGGTTAAGACTAACTCTAATAGCCTCATGCTATATCATGTGACAGTAATTAATGTTATCAATAACCAGTGGTTACGCTACAATGGCATGTAAATGTGGCTGATTTGAAAAATGAAATGCACCCTCGTGACAGAACTGTTGCCTGCATGAGGCTACAAGGCTGTCACAGCTGCTACGGACCCACATCTCCCTCCAGTACAATTAATGCAAGAATTTAATTTTCAGGTGTATAATAATTTCTTCTCAGCCCTTTTTTAATTAAAGCACCGAAGTACTTCCTGCACCAAAGGTAATATCCCAGTTTGCTGAGCTTACTGCTCAGATAATTTGTTTATACGTTGCTCCCTTCTAAACTCTTAATGTCATGTTCCCCTTGCACTGATTGCGCTGAAGGATCAGTGGAAGCGTCCGTTGTGTTTTGTTCCACTTAGCTTTAGTTGCCTGTGTGTTCTTGGGCTTGAGGATATGCGCATGGACATTTTGATTGTGACTCACGCTTCATTGCAGCGTTTAGGGATGTCATTGTTTTACCCTGAAACCTTCTATGAAGTTCGGATTGTTTGGGGATTTGGAGACCATCAGTACAATTGGCAAAGGCATAATGAACGTTTCTCTATTTAGTGGCTAGTTTGCAGCTGTTGAACGGGTGAGATGCACTCAAGCTGTAGGTCAGGTGAACATTTTCTTTATTTCATCATTATGTGCACAAAAAGAAGCTGAGCATTGTGAATAAAACAACACTTTGGGCCATACTAGAACATATTTACAGAACAATCAGCAAATTCTGATTTATTTTTGCATTTCAAAGGGATTTCATTCAAAAAGGTCTTTTGTGCAGCACATTTAGTCCCAGGAGATGCAGGTAAAGGGGACAATCGAAGGTAAAATGTAACATCAACGGTAGTTCATATTGCATTAAACAGAGCTTTGATATAAAGAGATATGTGGCTGTGGTCCGCCATACATTTTAAGCAGGCAGTGTGACAACAAAATAACATGAACTTTCAAAAATAAAATAAATAATTCCTTTTAGATATAACTAGTTAAAGTCCACAAAGTTCAGGGGAAGATTTCAGTACCAAATCATAGTAATAAACGTTAACAATGTGCAGGAGAGCAGAATTCTACCTGGTAAGAGACTAATTCAAAGGTAATCTCCCTCTATGGGTGGGGAAGGAATAGTAAGAGTCCTCTGTGAAGGTTTGTGCTGGTCACTTGGCTCACGGCGGTTAATGAAACAGCCCACAGGGATTGTTTAGAGGATTACATTTGCTGGATTTTCCTGGGCAGCCACTTGAACAGGGTCTTGCACAGCTTTTTGCTTCTCACCTTTGACTTTGTTAAATTCTTAATAACAGCATTTCGGAGCAGGCTTAAGTTCAGGGGCTGGGATAGGTGCGCGGAGTAAGCATTATTTCCTCTTGCTGGATGATTCACAACTTCAGAGAATCGTCTTTCCTGCTGCCTGAAGTCATACTCCACACTGGATAGACAGACGGGGAGACCGAAGAAGATTAAACCTCAATAAAAAAATACTGATGCTATACAACACAAATTAGCTACAGGAACTCAGTCCATGCCAAAGGGCGCAAAAGAATGCTTGCGTTTGTCAGAATTCAAAGTGGTCGATTGGTTCGAGTAGACAGACATTGCCTGGCAGGGTCTCCTTTTTCTTTTCTGATGGTGACCAAGTCTCTCAAGTATCCTTTTCTTCCACTTGGGTTTTAGGAACAAACACCTAATCAATTTACCTCAAAATCGTTTTGTAATGCAAAAGCAATTCAGAGTTCAATTCAATTTTAAAATATTTATATATATAAAATGGATATATAGGTTTTGTTTTGTGTATTATTGGGATTTCAAAAATGTATTTCTTGATTTTTTATTTTATTTAATGCAGTAAAATAAACATTTGACCTTTACATTTAATTTACTTAACAACAAAGGCGTAATTTTATGATTAGGTCACTTTAGATGAATTTACCTATCACAGCATATATGATATGCTAAAGTATTTAACAATGCTAAGATGACTTGACAGTAAAGGGATCGTTGGAGATTTACCGCGCAGGCTGCTCGGGTACGACTTTGCTAGTTTGAATTTGAGAGAGTGCCTCTCAATCTCTTTAATTCTGTTGTGTGAAAAGATGACCTTTATGTTTATGATGTGCTCAGAAGGAAAATGTAATCTCCATATCTATTCTGAGTGAGAAACGATTGGGCAATACAAAGCTTTTTATTTGGTAAGCTGCCCATTCAGTGAGTCATTAATTCTCACAGAAGTGAAGTGGACAGGCTGCCAGACAAGTGCTTGGCAACTGCAATGGGAAAATGGGCTCAACCTTTGGCAGTTGTGTGTCTCAAGAACTAAAGGGAACTTTAGATTAAACTATTTTTCTTATTTCCCCATGGATAATAAATTGATGCATGTTCCCACTAATGTGTGTTTGTGTCAGTATTACAAAATTAATTGACCGCCACATTGAATTTAATTTTTGTCTAAGTGGTAGTTTATAATATCTCTATTCAATTGGAGTGTAATTTCTAAAATATTGATTCATTCTAATTGTTTACTTAATACATCAAACCCAGGCACACAGTCAACTACATCTAAATAAATGCTTCCTGCCAAGGACTAATCAACATCAAGGAGAAGCACTAAACCATGTGATGTATATTCATAATATTGTGCAATTTTAGTTTTATATTTAGAAAAGAGATGATTTTCATAGAGAGCTGACATTTAACAGTTTTAAACAAAGTAGGGAATGTCACTACTATCTCACCTGTAGACAATGCAAGCAGTCCTCTGGCAGGTTAAGCAGTTTGTGAGCTCCTGTCCAGTTTTGTAGCAGCGCCTACCAGGATGGAAAAAGATTTTTTAAGACATTTCACACAGAATGAGGAAAACTCCCAAATCTCTCACTTCTTTCTGTCTGTTCTGTCTGTCCCTCTGACTGCTGTTGGCAGCTATAAGCTGTATAACCCTCATTATGTCAAACATCAGTCAATTGTTAGGAGTTGGTTATTTGGAAACATGACCTCAGAGGCAGTCACAACTGATTAGCACGATATCGCGGATGAGAATGATTGACAAAGACACATCGCCAGAAGGGGGGTTTAATTCCAGTCATCTGTCCCAGAAGAGTAATATGGCTAAATAAATCTCCCAGAGACTGGCCCCCTAGAAATGCCCAAGTAGGTTTCCGTCACACTCGGGCACACATCCAAGGACCTGTTTGCAAACTTGAAACCGTGTGTAGGCCGCACATGATCACGTTGAGATTAATGATGTTCATTGTGGCCATTGACCCAACTGCACCAGACATGGTGCCCATACACCAAACATACACCTGCGATAATCTGTCATTTTCCTGTTTGCACTAAATATAGTTCTGAAATAAAATGATGTGATCTTTTCCCTTATTAATTACACCAAAAATATTGCGCCTAAATGGCATGTAAAGGTTTTGTTTTTGCCATCACAGTAAACTAGTTTCCCTTTAAAATATTGTAGCGATCGGAGCGGCGGATCGAGTTGGGCGGCGCTGGTGGGCGCATTGCATGATGGGACAATCCTTAGATGCATTTCTGTTATGTTGATGTTCTGGTGTTTAAGATTATGTGTGTTTTCTAGGGTCTGTTATGTTGTGCTCAAATGTTACTGTTTAATGTTTTAATTAAATGTTTGATGTTTTGTTACAGTTTAATGTGTAGGAGTGTGGGCACCATGACCCAACTTGGTATGGCTGTGGGTGAAGTTCTTAGTTCGACGCCTTAATAAAGTGTCTATTTCCTGGGGTCGTGCGGTGTATGAAACACAGGAAGGGCAGCAAAATTAATACCAGTCTCCTGTCTCGTTCATCTGGCCAAGCTCGCCACATTGGTGTCAGAAGTGGGATATAGCAACTAGAATGCAGATGGAGATGGAGATTGAAGAGCTGGAGAGGGCCCTAGGGCAGACCCAGGGCCACTTGCGAAGCCTGATGCGGCAAAAGATGGAGTCTAATGAGGATGGACAACGCCTAGCCCTCCCTGATGGCTGCAGCACCAGACGGCTACGCCAGCAGGGGAACGTCTCAAGGCCTCACCCACCACCCATGGCTACGGAAGACCCTCGACTGCCCAGGACGGCTACTACCAGCGAGGGCCTGCTACCTACCAACACCCCCGACCAGCCACGGGTCTTCACCCCTGGCCTACAAGGCTCCTCAATCAAGCCAAGGACATCAGTCAAACTACCCAAATACGATGGGACGACACAGCTGGAGCCATATTTGTCACAAGTCCATCTAGCAGCCCAACACAGCGGCTGGGACAGCGAAGAGGCTGCCACCCATCTAGCCCTAGCATTAGAAGGCAAGGCAGTGCAGGTGCTTCGTGACCTAGCTCCAGCGGAACAAGGGGACCTACAGGCCCTAAAAATGGCGTTAAAGAGGAGATTTGGACAGCGGCTCCTTGTTGACCAGAGCCGGGAGGAACTAGCCAGCCGCCGCCGCCAAGGAGAAGAAAGTTTGGGTACCTTCGCAGCAGATGTGCAGCTACACGCTCGACTGGGTTACCCGCACTTCCAAGCAGCGGCACAAGAAGAACTAGCCCTCCACGCCTTCCTGAGAGGACTTGCACCTGAGCAGTTGCGTCAGCATGTCGCTCTCATCAGACCCCAGACCCTCGGTGATGCACTCCACGAGGCTGAACGAGCAGAGGGAGTACTCACCGCATGGCCCAGCCAGAAAAGAACTCTCCACCAACAGCCATGCGTCAGGCTTACCGATTATGACGAGGAAGAAGAAGCAGAAGAGGTCCGTCAGGTGAGGCCTCCACCACAACGAATGCAGCCCTGGCCTCCAGCACCCAGGCGGCGTCCCCCCCAGCCTACTGACCGCTGCTATCGTTGTGACGAACCGGGTCACATAGCCAGAAATTGCCCAGCCCCAACTCCGAAACCCAGAGTCACTTCACCAGCGGGAAACGACAGAGGAATGGTGTAGCGAGGGGTGCACCATTCCGGCCTCCAGCCCCCCTCCATGGCCGATGCACTTTAGTCGGCCGCCTCGGACACACTGAAGGGCTGTACCTGAACTGCAAACTGGATGGCCAACCGTGTCGGGCGCTGGTCGACACTGGGTCCACCATCTCCTTGGTACGACCTGGCATCCTCCCTGGTACTAGCGGAGACCTCCCAAAGACTTGGTCAACAACCACCACTCAGATGCTCACGGTAACGGGGGAACGAGCTGGCATGAGAGGGACCAAGAGACTGAAAGTCCAGGCTGGGGCCCAGGAGCTGGTGCACAAGTTCTGGCTTGCTGATATTCGGGACCCATGTATCATCGGCTTGGACCTGTTGACCCGCTGGGGTGCCTGTGTCAACGTGTTAGGAGAAACCATCACCCTTGGCACAGAGGTTGTGGCACTCCAGTCCGGTAGGGCCGCACCACCACCTATGCCGTCCATCGCCAGTGGCCCTGCACATCCACAGGCCACCTTGGCTGCCTCCATTGCACCAGCTGTCTCTTCCTCCAGTGAGACTGTGGAAGCCGTCTGTGATTTGTGGGAGCGCAGCAGTGCTGGCCTGGACCCTGAACAGCAGCATCAGTTGAAGTGCCTTCTGGAAAATTATATGGACATATTTGCGGCAAAAGACAAAGACTGCACGCAGACAGGGCTGGTCCAGCATTCCATCGATACCGGCTCTGCACAGCCCATCCGTCTGCGGCCCAATCGACTGGCCCTCAGTAAGCAGCAAGCTGCAGAGGAGAAAATTTGCGAGATGGCTGCTGCAGGAGTAATTGAGCCCTCGGACAGTCCATGGGCAGCCCCGGCCGTACTGGTAAGGAAGAAGGACAACAACTGGCGGTTCTGTGTGGACTATCGACGTCTCAACAATGTCACCAAAAAAGACTCGTACCCCCTACCTCGTATTGACGATGCTCTCGATTACATCGCGGGGTCCAGCTGGTTCAGCTCCCTTGACCTGCGCAGCGGTTACTGGCAGGTAGAGCTGTCCCCCGACGCAAGACCTAAGACCGCCTTCACCATCGGGCAAGGGCTGTGGCAATTCCGCGTCATGCCATTTGGACTCTGCAACGCGCCGGCTACATTTGAGCGGCTGATGGAAAGGGTGCTGGCGGGCATTCCCCGGAATCATTGCGTTGTGTACCTCGACGACCTGCTGGTACATGCCAATGACTTTGACAGAGCCCTTATCAACCTCCAAGAAGTCTTCAATGCCATCCGCCATGCCCAGTTGCGACTCAACCCTGCGAAGTGCTGACTGCTAACAAGGGAAACAGCTTTCCTGGGCCACATTGTCAGTGCTCGTGGTGTAGCTACAGACCCAGCAAAGGTGACTGCAGTAAAGGACTGGCCAACCCCAGCTAACGTCAGTGAGTTGAGAAGTTTCCTGGGCCTGGGGTCATACTATCGGCGCTTCATCCGAGATTTTGCTTCGATTGCCAGTCCCCTCCATCGTCTGACTAACCTGGGCCAGCCATTCCTCTGGGATGACACCTGCACCGTAGCTTTCAACCAACTCAAGGTATCGCTAACCAAAGCCCCGATCCTTGCCTACCCTGATGCCCGCCGGCCCTTTATTGTGGACACTGACGCCAGCAATGTGGGGATCGGGGCTGTCCTTTCCCAACACGGGGACGAGGGGGAACGTGCAGTGGCATACTTCAGTCGATCCTTGAGCCGGGCGGAGAGGAACTACTGTGTGACACGACGTGAGCTGCTAGCGGTGGTCCGGGCGCTACAGCACTTCCGGCCATACCTGCACGGCAGCCACTTCCTGATCCGCACTGATCATGCCTCGCTCACTTGGCTCCTGAATTTCAAAAATCCGGAAGGGCAGGTTGCTCGATGGCTGGAGGCCCTACAAGAGCATGATTTTGAAATTCAGCATCGGGCAGGGCGACATCATGGCAATGCCGATGCACTCTCCAGACGCCCCTGCGAGGCTGTCGAGTGCCGTTACTGTCAGCGACAGGAGGAACAGGACCAATCAATGCCAGCAGTGACGATGGTGCAGGCGGTTGACAACGAAGCAGACCTGTTCCCACTGACAAGCCTGCAGTTGGAGAAGCAGCAGAAAGAGGACGGGACTCTGGCGTTAGTTAGAAGTTGGCTGGAAGCAGGGCAGCGCCCCGAGTGGGCTGTGGTATCAGCACTGGGGCCCGAGGTAAAGGCCTACCACTCGCAGTGGGGTAACTTCGAGTTCCATGACGGGGTGGTGTACCGGAGGTGGAGGGCTCCCGAAAGAGGACGCGACCTTGTACAATTGCTGGTGCCTCGCACACTCCGCCCCCAAGTCCTGAAGCTTGCCCACGGCTCGGTGGGGGCGGGGCACTATGGGAATACCAAGACTCTCTACCGCCTCAGAGAACGGTTCTACTGGCCTAGCTGTCGACGGGACGTTGAGCTGTATGTGCATTGCTGCGACCTTTGCACTGCCCAGAAGGGGCCAACCCAGCGCTCTCATGCCCCATTGCAGCAGTACCTGGTGGGGGCTCCGATGGAGCGATTAGGAGTGGACATTCTTGGGCCCTTTCCGGTCACGGATTCTGGCAACCGTTATGTCCTCGTGGCCATGGACTATTTCACTAAGTGGCCCGAGGCTTATGCTGTGCCGGATCAGAGCGCCATCACGACTGCAGAGAGACTGGTGGAGGAGATGTTTGCCCGCTTCGGGGCCCCCGCTGAGCTGCACAGCGACCAAGGGCGAAACTTTGAGTCCCAGGTCTTCAGCGAGGTTTGTCGTCGGCTCGGGGTGAGCAAGACCAGGACGACACCCCTGCACCCCCAGAGTGATGGCTTGGTGGAACGGTTCAACCGCACGCTAGCCACCCAACTTGCTATCCTCACCAGCCAACACCAGCGTGACTGGGACCGCCACCTACCATTGGTCCTGTGGTCCTACCGGACAGCTGTCCAGGAGTCCAGCCGATGCACACCTGCTGCCCTCATGTTTGGGCGAGAACTACGGACCCCAATCGACTTGGTGTTTGGGGCTCCCCCCGAGCCCGAGATCAGCGGAGGGACAGCGATGGACTACTGTCGTCGATTGAGGGATCGCCTGCAGGTAGTCCATGACTATACTCGCCAGGCCCAGGCCAGCTCCGGAGTGCGGCAGAAACGAGCCTATGACACCAGGGGCCGGGGGCAAGCACTCATACCCGGGGACCGGATCTGGGTGTATTGTCCAGTCCGGAAGAAGGGCGTCTCCCCCAAGCTTTGCAGCCACTGGCAAGGGCCCGGCGAGATTTTGGAACGCCTGTCGGAGGTGGTGTACCGGGTGCGCATGCCTGGCCGGGGACGCACAGTGGTGTTACACCGGGACAGACTTTCACCGTACCGCCCCCTAGCTCCGCCCACGGTTGGAGAGGACAGTGACGTTTGCAGACCATGTGCTGGTACAAGTGGTTCCCCAAATGTGCCTTCTGCAAGCCGACGACGGCCTGTACGCCAACGGCGTCTACCGGGACGTTGGAGAGACTTTGTGCTAGGTGATGGGGTCGTTGAGGACAACTGACCCCTCAGGTGGGGGCTATGTAGCGATCGGAGCGGCGGATCGAGTTGGGCGGCGCTGGTGGGCGCATTGCATGATGGGACAATCCTTAGATGCATTTCTGTTATGTTGATGTTCTGGTGTTTAAGATTATGTGTGTTTTCTAGGGTCTGTTATGTTGTGCTCAAATGTTACTGTTTAATGTTTTAATTAAATGTTTGATGTTTTGTTACAGTTTAATGTGTAGGAGTGTGGGCACCATGACCCAACTTGGTATGGCTGTGGGTGAAGTTCTTAGTTCGACGCCTTAATAAAGTGTCTATTTCCTGGGGTCGTGCGGTGTATGAAACACAGGAAGGGCAGCAAAATTAATACCAGTCTCCTGTCTCTTTCATCTGGCCAAGCTCGCCACAATATGGATAAATACAATTACACGCAAGCTATTTTTGGATTTAAAAATCAATGCAATTTGCCATTGAAATACAAAGCCTATGAGAGTGAGTAAAGGCAAGTGATGACTCACTGGAAATCCAAAGACCAGCACTGCATGACAGCTTTTAAAGTAATTATCTTTCTGGCAAACAGCTACCTTTACTGGACCAAATGTAGAGTATATTAATTAATATGCATCACGATCAATTGAAGTTTTGAGGTTAAATCAAGCATGGAGGAGTTTTTTTCACCAACACCACACACACACACACACACACCCTCATGCATCCTCTTACCCGCCAGTGGGAGTGTGGCTCATCTCCAGATCATGGATAATATTAAGCAAGGTAGTGATCCTGCTCTTGTTGGCTGCCAGGCTGGCCTCCACCAACTCCAGCCTTTGCTGCAGGGCCGCAGATCTACGGCACTGTGGGGAGGAAGGCCGCAACAGGCCCGCTGTCGCTGGGGGGCGGGGGGGGGCCTTGTTTCCTGTGTCCTCCGGGCCCGGCTGAGCGGGAGCAGGGCTAAACTCCGGATGCGGTCCGACGATTTGGGATGCCATGTGCATTGTTGCTGACGGCGACGTGGAACAGCGTTCAGGGCCCGCTGCAGTGAAGGACAACGTCAGACTTGTGCGTGCTTGCTGTAGGGGTGAGGAGCCCAACTCTGAGTTTTTGTGCACTGAAGGTTCGGGAATCTGCTCGACACGCGCACCGGTGTCTTCAAAGTTAGTTTGCCCTTTGAGAGGGGGTGTTGGGAATTCGGGGAGGACCTGTTTGAATGCAGTGGAATCAAGCTTAATGCCTGCATGCCTGGCTGAGTCTTCCGAGGTAAACTGTTCTGCATTTGAATGTGTCTCCTGGGCTGTTTTTGCTGGTGGGGATGTAGCGCAGTGTCCCTCGTGTCCTGTCTCTGTGTATCCTTGACAATGTGCAAGCCTTCGTTGTTCTGCGTTTATGCAACCCTGCAGACCAGAGCTGCTTGACTTCATTAGGGAAATGTAATTTTGAAGGTTGGTGACCCGGGACAGATTTGAATCTCCATGGCCATTTGACTCACACACAACTAATTCAATGAGTAGATCACCATTGAATATATTTTCATCAGCTTCAGCATCGGTTGATTTAGGAGGCTGGGTGCTCGTATCACTGGCTGTGTTGGGATTTATTGACACGATGAGCGGCCCAGATAATTCAACTGGAGCTGTTACAGAGTTGTTTTCCTGACTGCAGACGACCGGAGACGCACCAGATTCATTACGGACCCTCCTGTCTGTACGATCAGGTCGATGTACAAGAGGCGCTTCGTTACGACTGAGCTCTTTGACGCGTTGCGTTGTGTCTGCTGACCGACGTGATGATGTACCTGATACGCAAACATTACTTTGGCTCGCTGTCAATGCAGACGAAGAGGCGGAGGCTTTGGTTGGTGAACATTTCAGATTGATTGAGGAATACCTGAGGGCTTTATTTTCGTACAGAGCGCCGTTGGGCGTAGATGTGGATCTGGGAGCCGAACTCGGAAGCAGCTTAGCTTTTGAGTCCAGGGGTTTTGCTGCCCTTCCATGCATTGTATTTACAGACGCTGTGGAAACACAAAGTGCGGGCTCAGAATTGGAGAAATTCTGTTGAAAAATGTCTGTTGCAACAGATTTATGTTCAGTGCTGATGTGATCTGAATTGAAGTTATGATTTAAAGGGCTTCCTGGGACAAGGGGACTGAGAATCTGATGTGGCGTCGTTGTGTGCGGTGTGGGGAATACAGTTGAGGCCATTTCAGGGGTAGCAAAATAAACTTTACCTGGTGATTGGCCGCCTACGTTTGAGGACGGCTTTTCTTGCGTCGGAGGATCTGAAGCGCGTGAGGTACACGATTGAGTTGCGAGGGAAAGTCGCGCAGCCGCTCCCTGTTTATTCATAGATTCTGATGCATTGGCTGCCAGTTCCAGGTTGGGACATTTAGGGCACGTTTGTGGGCTATAAGTTGTTTTTGTTGCTGCGTTCACATCCATTGCTTGTGATTCACATTGAGCAACTTTTGCGGGCATCCTTTCAGTGGACATCGGTGCAGTACTGAAGCATTTAATTGTTTCGATCATGTCGCGAATGGTTGGGGCTTCTGGCCCAGCACCTGCCCCTACAGTCTCCGAACAAAAAGGTGTCAATGTAGCATCTTCGGGTGTAGCGTGCACAGACACGCAAACATTTTGAGGCACGTTATGCTGTGTAGAGTCGGGTTGGGATATCCGGAGGTGCTTAGGATAAGTGTGGGAATGTGGGTGGTTTGGTTTGGTTGCCGTGGCCATCTGTGGAGTCAACATGAGGCTGGATGGCCGGGAGATGTTATTATCCCGGGATGGTTTGGCAAATGATTTTGGAGAAGCCTCCTCTTGTCGGGTTTCAATAGTCGCTTTGGTGACAGTGATGGTTTTAGCATGTAGGATGGCAGTGGGCTGAGGTGATGTTGCATCGATGGAGGCATACGTCTGTGACAAAGGAACCGGGTTGCCCCTGCAGTGCACGGGGCCTGCTGGCTGTGGCGCTTTTTCGCGCTCTAGTTCTTCACTAAAACATAACGGTTGTGGATTAACGTGTGTTCTTTTGTCTGTGTTTGTGACGCAACCCGAAGTGTCGCGATGGCTCGACAGAACGTTTTTCTCAATGTGGGCTCCCGGGACGTGCGTGGTGGGGGACTTTGACGGCTTCACTCCGAGACAAGCGTCGACAGTGGAGCTGTTCGCGACCAAAGTCCCAGCTCCGGTGGTTAAAGACCGTCTGCCACCGCAATGACCACATATTCGTTTTGTCCTACCAGCAGGCGGGGCGGCGGATAACGGCAGCATCTTCCCGCACCGCTCCGCATAGTCTTGCTCTCTCCCACGAGAGTTTGCAGGCTCTGCCTCGTCACCATGAGCGCTAATTCCGCCGATGGCCTCGGAGTCTACCACGCTGCCATTCACGTAGCGGGGAGCAGATTTCCATTTCTGCCTTACGTTGGTTACTGCAAAGTGTGGGTTGGTCTTGATTGCCCTGGCATAGCAATAAGTCCCGCAAGTGCTCCTCTGACTGCAGGCCACATCCCCAGAGGCTTCACCTCCAAGTGCTTTGAAAGTCACTTCCTTTTTGGGCTTCGATTCTCCACTTTTCTGTTTTAAAATAGCTCTTTTCTCCTTATCACTCTTTGTTAGCGGTAATATCTCCTCGTATTCTGTTTCCTTGGTAATATAGCTCTTCGTCGTTTGAGTAACGCTATGGGATGGCGTCGAGAGGGTGTCGGTCAGCTGTACACCCTGCTGGGTGCACGGTCTGTTGATCCCTGGGGACGTCTGAACACCAATGCTGCACTGAGGTCCCCACGTCTGCAGCAGGGCTCCTCGGCTTCTGTCTCCTCCCGTTGTCCTCCAGCCACGCAACCCAACCAGGGCAGGGACACCTAGAACTGGCACCGAAGTTGTCAGATCAGCCGCTCGTCTCCCCATCCTCTGTCTGGCTGACTCCGAAGCCTTATAAATTGAGAGAGCGCCAGCGTTTCCACGCGATTACATCGGTCTAAAGAAAGAGCGGAACAAGTTTAGAGTGAGAGGCATTTTAAGAAAGTGCTGTGAGAGAAAGTCATGAGTAAGCAGGACAAGTTGAAACAACGCACAGAACTAGAGAAGGAGACAAAGTGCTTCGATACTGCAGAAAACGAAGGAGTTGTCAAAACTCAGTGGCAGATTTTGATAGGACTCTTGAACTCCTGTAAAACGGTGTGACTGGATGGGAAAAATAACTACCAATATGTAAATGATGACTATAAAGGGAAACTGTGGTTATAAAAAAAAAAACTTCTATATTTCATAAGCAGTTCAAACATACCACACAGATCCCTCTCAATGTCTGACCGTACACAGAATTTTTCATTTGTGGAATGGAGACTCAAAACAAAGCTCCTGTGGTGAACTCTCTCTCTCTCCTCGCTTCATTGAAATGTTTCTCGCATAGCAGGCAGCTTCCACCCCGTTGTCCTCCACACTCAGCTCACCTTGGAAAGAGGCCATAATGTATATGATGCGTTAGACTTCATTAAGCCCTGCGTGCGTATAACTGGAGCGCCCGCTCACAGGGGTGGCGTCTGATGGGTGCGTGCCAGTGCCCGCCGTTATTTCCCGTGCGCCAGCATTCTTGTGCGTCCACGAGGTGCGTTTTGTTTGAACGATTTAGCCAACACTCCGGAAAGCCAACGTTGGGCCCGGTGATGTGGTGAGTTTTGCATTGTTGGACACTAAAAATTACACAGTATACGTTTGATCTGAGCGTTAATATGTGACAAATTCTTTGCAAAGACATTCTGACAAGGCTCCCTTCACTCTGTGCTTTTCTTCATCCTCCCCAGCAGCCTTCATCCAGGAATGTCAAAATTGCATTAAGAGCATTTCCTCGTCTATTCATGTAGGGCTTATTACTGTGGATGTCATATCATTTCCCGTCACTTGAGCTCAGAAAAGTGACCTGAGTCTGTTGTCACCTTCTAACGCTAAGCGATAACGGTTCTGTCCTGTTAAATTTAACATTAAATCCCCCCCTTGGGGAAGAGTAAACAAAAAAAATACACACTCTTGCATTGCCACACTCTTTTTAGAGGATCAGAACAAAAGAACAGAGCTGTGATTTTTGTGATTTAGTTTAGCAGGCTCACCTGAGTGTTTTCCTTCATCCTGCAGCAGGATGTCTTCTTGTCTTCAGTCCAAATAGCAGGAGCTAGTTGTCCGCCGTCTGTTTTGTCTTCATACTGTCCTCAAGGTTTCGGGTGACTTTGTCTCCGTATTTCAAACCCTTGGTGGCAAAATACAAACTCAAAGGAGTGTGCAATCAGTTCTGCAAAGCAGCGCTGCCCAATAAGCCCTCTGTGCTATAATGCTCAGATTCTGAACCCCCCCCTACCTTTTATTGATCAAGCTTCAAGGCAAGCCGTGTCCTCAGTGTAATCCCTTCTCCCCTTGTTGTGGTCCGGCCGCTCCATGCTCACTCCATAATCACAACACAGCGGTTTGCTCCAGTGTGCTGCTTCCAACACTCTCTGCCCTATTGTGTCTTGTCGCTTTGCCTCCTCCACTCTTTCGCTCTCTTTCTCTTTTTATATTTCAACCTCTCCCGCCCCTCCCTCTCTCATTTCTGACACTATCCTCTCTTAACATTCATGCATCCTGATCTACAGCTGGGTGGAGGAAGGAACAGAGCAAGGGAGATAGACACAGAAAAAGAGAGAGAGAGAGAGAGAGAGAGAGAGAGGAAGTGACTTGCATCAGTGAGGTAGGGACTGTGTGTAAATTACCATGCAAGTTTAAAAGCAGGGAAATGCACTGATTGTTCAATTGTAACTGTTAACAAAGATATAGCCTTAGTAAAATATATTTTATAATAAAGTATTTATTTTAAAGTGATTTTGTAGCATTAAAGTGTTTCAATACTCAGATGGCTGTCAGGAAATATTAATTGTTATTATTTGGACAGCCTGGTTTTGTTGAATACAGTACTTTAAAATGTAAAGCTTTACATTGTGACAGCTTTAGGTGTATACTTAAGCTTTTCTGTTATGCTTTACAGGTGAATTGAACTGTTTGATTTCAAATCTCATACACATATCTCGATTGAAGTAAACACTATTGCAACAAATAAAAGGAGATACATAAACAGGTATACAAATCATTACAATCTCACCATTTCAATCCAAAGTAATTACCAGCTATGAAATGCTGAACAAAATCCCTTTCACTCACCGTCGTCCATCAAAAATGAATGACTGGCAGTACTAACAATTCAGTCTTCACATGTCATTTAGCTGACGCTTTTACCCAAAGTGACTTACATTGCGTTATAACCCATGTGTTACATTTTGCCTGGGGAGCAATTAGGGGTTAGGTGTCTTGCTCAGGGACACTTTGACATGGCACACAGGGCAGCCGGGATTTGAACCACCAACCTTACATCACATTACTCCATGCACCACCATCGCCCCACATCTAGTGAGACTCCTGCAAACAGTCCCAAGGTCTGTTGCATTGGATTCTTCTTTTGTGCAAATAAAAGAAGAATTAGTTTGAAAACTTTTGTGAAAACAACATTAAGAACCAAGTAGCACAATATTAGTAATGAATCAAATGTTCAAAAGCCTTTATTCACTTATTTTTCAAATCCCCCCAAAAGTAACTGCTTGTTTGCCAGCTATACTTGGCAATTTGTGGAGTCATAGAGCCAGCTTGAAACTTCATATTTTCCTCAGATTAAGGGGAGTAGAAAATACTATTTGTGCCACTAATTGCCTCACTGTGAAATATTTACTTTCATCTGTTTGGACGTAGACTTCTATTGACTTATTATGTGACAAGACATAATTAGTCACATGATGGAATCTTCTCGACATCAGTTACTAGTAAGTCATTAAAAGGTATGGCTACTATGCTGTGAAAGTGTAATACTTTAGGATGCCTTAGTGTACTTAGTTCCATGGATTGCACTCATATTCCATCACAGCAGCCCTGGAGACAATAATGATGAGGCAATCGCTCCACAGCCACAGGGGGATTACGAAATATTGTATCAGTGAGAATGTCTACTGTGCTTTAACAACAAGGCACTTTCACACTTTCACTGTCACTGTGAGAGTCTTGTGTGTTCTGCATGTAGTCGTTCAAATATGCATTTCTTCTTCTTTGGGAGTTTAGAAATGTTATTCATTTTTTTTTGTATATCTCACGGTCTCACAGTGTTTCGAATCAGGCCCCTTTCAAGAAGGATTGGTGATAAAGAAATTCATTTTCATTCTCAACTCACTTTTGGAGTAACTGTCATGATTTCTGGAGAGATATGGAGTTTTCTTATTCTTTTTTCTTTCTCAAAGCTGGAACGCTTGCAGGATAACATCAGGTTTAATAAACATAAATTGTAGTAAGAAGGGAATTAACCAGTGTGTTGACATAGTCACTGTCCAGATGAATACATGTTTTCAATGTTGCTGGGATGTAAGAGCTGAATGAAGGAAGATGATTTATTTAAAGCTTTGAAAAAAATAAGGTGCAAATCAACAGATAACTTTAAATAAGCTTTTTAGTAAATTAGGAATTTGGAGTTTGAGATATTTTTGCCAACACTATTAAGTTAATACTGGACAATAGTTTTTTAATAACAAACGTGCAATATGTTTATCGGTTCATTACATTTTTAACACTAGGAGCAATATAACATATGAAAGGTTGTTTAACCCAAACCTATACGAAAGCAGAGCTCACCTGTGGCTCATTGTTGCCATTTATTCTTACACACACAACAATAACAAGTTATGCTTCTTTCCTCTAACTGACTACTTAAAATGTGGGTTTGCTGCCGATCTCGTCATTTATCAGTAGGTGTCAGTGTTGCTCGACAGATGTCTTCCTGGAGGAGGAAGGCCGCTTTGTCCAGTCCACAGACAGATGGCGCCAACCGAGCCCCTCTTCCTAGACAACAGTAAAAACATTCAAATGGAGAAAAAGGTCACGTTCGGCACGTTCACCTGTACCTTCGGATCCCTTTCAACATGTGCTGATATGTGGCTCACCTTCAGATTATTGTAATGATGTTTTGTTGCACGGCTTTTCTCAGTCACAGCAGCAACTTAGAAGATCATCTTTTCCATTGGGGCAATCTCACACTGATTTTTATTTGGTAAATTGAACAGGTTTCAAATGTGTTCAGACAGTGTTTGCTCCTGCCAAAGAACACAGATGTTTGAGACTTGATGGAGTTTAAGTGTGAAGGGGTTTGATTGAGTTCCATTGGACAGGACAAATTTTCAGGTTTTGAGGAGATTTTGAGGAACAACGTTTGTTTGATGGGATGGACTCAAAAAGTCCCTTTAGGATGACACATATTATAATGTGGTTATATTTTCACAATATCCAAAAATCATGATGGTGTCTTACAATATGAACAATGTGGTGAGAATAAAGGTTACATTCTCTCATCCACTTGAGTTTCATTACCAGTAGAATGGTCAGGTTCTCCCTAAATAATGCTGTTATCCGAATTCTGCCTCTCATTTATTGCATTTAATTATTCCATATACTTACGGAATATGAGGAGTTAAACACACAGAATTATGGAAAGCTGCAGACAGGAAGCCACACACAAAAAAAGAAATCAAGTATAAAACACAGCTCAGATTTTAAGATATTTAAGAAAGACTTTATTGGTGACTTACTAACAAAACACATTACCAGATGGCTGAAATCATAAGAATCACTATTATCACCTATACAATGATAAGCAGGTGTACAAAAAAGTTATTAACAGATCTGCACTGTCACAGTCGACTGGTGTGTTTGCGCCACTCACTGCCACGCCCAGCGACTGAGGAACATTCACTATACACAAGCAGAGAATACATCAACTTGATTTTTTTTTTACATCATTTTATCTATTTGTTGTTGTTTTTTTTGTTGTTTTTTTTCAAGGAATAGATATGGAGGGTGAGTTAAATATTTGACTTCACAATGGTGTTTGTTTGATAATCTTTTTAAAGATTAACAGGACTTTAGGGATTGATTTTCATATCATTAAAAATGATAGGAGTAAAAACAGAAACAAATCATCTCATCTCATAACACAATAGCATTATGTATATCTAGAAGATTAAATTTATTCTCGACAGAATAGAAAATGTGATTCTTCTTAAGTTTTTCCACAAATTACTGTTTGCAATAGCGTATGTGGGTGTATGTATCAGTGTGAGAATGAGTGTGGAACTTTCCATGTGTGTCTATTGTCTTTGAGAGCGTGTATCAGATGCATATGTAATCTGTTAGTGGAAAAACATATCATATATGTATATATAGTATCTATATAGTATCTGTTTCCTTTGCTTATAACATGCAAACAGCCAATTGGTGATCTGACAGCACAGAAGTACACCTGAAGGACGGGGCAGGAGGAAAAGACAAGTGTGCATGGGATGGATCGAGCATGATAGCAGCACCTACATAACCTCACTGGTTCTGGTAAGACGATTTATGACATTAAAAAAAGCAATACAGAGGTGACATTTTACAACAATATTGAGCATGTTGACGCCGTTCCAACATCTACTGCTCCAGAGACTCTCCTGCTACGCCTGGGCTTTACAATGTCGAGTAATCGCTTCACACAGTTCACAGTTGGGTCACGGCAACGTGTACATTTCTCCCGTACAATGCGTCCCAGGAGCATTTTCTCTGATATCTGTGTGCAGTAATGAAGTCAATTTGTCAGGTGTTTGCGAGCTGTGATTATTGACTTGTGTCGATCTTTGCTTGCTGGCTGCAATCATCACCTCATCTCGACCCCACGCCGACCTCCTTTCTCAGCTGCTTAACCGCTGTGGACTTACTTTGTGAGTAGTTTTGGCCCCACCCTGAGTTCACTCAGGCAAAAGACTAAAGACCTGCCCAACTCTGCTGTTGTTCATCTTCTCCGTTGCATCCGCACATTACACTGCAACGACTCTCCATTTGCCCCTCCATCTTGTCTCCTTTTCTCCACTAGAGCATGATCTCAGATTTAGCTGACTTGTCAGAGGCCCTTAGAATGCGACACGCGAGAGATGTTAGAGCCGTCGACAGTGAGCTATGCGAGGAGACACTCTGGCTGAAGCGTTCTCAGCTCAACCGAAGTTGAACCCGAACGACCCAGTGCGCGGTTTGCGTGTTATATGCCTGCGTGCATTCTCAGCGTAAATATCCAAACGCACAAACGCCACCTTGTTAACGACAGCACAGTTTGTTGCAGGAGAATGACTTAAAAGATGTCGCCCAACCGCGTTGATCCGAGGAAACGGGAGTAGAGGGAGGACAACGGGCAGCGGGGCAAGCAAAGTCCTAAGAGCACTGAAGCAGTCGAGCCAGTGGTGCAGGGCTTAAAGAACAACCACTTAACATTCAAAGACAGAAGTAGAGGGATCAGGCTTGAACAGAAATGAAGCGACACGTAACGTTCCTGCGTCCCAGCCGTATAATCCACTCCCATTTTAAGGACGGTACTGGCCTAGAGCTTCCAGAAAGGGGCGCTTATTTGTTTAGTATATCTATATGTGTGTGTGTGTGTTGGTATGTTTTGTATGTATGTGTGTGTGTGTGAGAGAATAGTACGTGTTTGTGTACAATAGAGTGTGTGTGTGTGTCAGACTGGGTGTGCTGAAACACAGTGGGATTAAGACCCTGTTGACTTGTGCCATACTCAAAGAGAAGAGGCAGTGTCGGGGGGGCCGGTTACATCAGCTGCACGTAGGTTCCCCAGTTATATCCCAAGCAACCGCTGATCCATATCCACGCATTGCTAAAACACAAGCGGTAGCACCACAAAAATCTGTTACAACGTAACCTTAAGTAACAACTAAATACTTAAGCAAGCAATAAAGCAAATAAGCGCAGGTGCAAAAAATACCAAGTTACATAGTTGCACTTACTAACAGTATAGCAGGATTTTTTTTTAACACACAGTGTGTTTTTTTTTTCTTTAGTAATTCAATACCATTTTGCAACCTAAAGGACTATATTGCCTACTTGGGATGTTTATGCCCATTTTCTACAAATCACACACCACCATATTCCCATTTGTGTCTTCTTTCAAACAGAATCTGGTTCCAATTCACATTCAAGATTGGAATTTTTATACTTGGTTGACTGATAATAATTCATCAAGCTTTCTAACAGTGAAGTCTCGGCTACTTTAGTTTTGTGCTAACAATGGCTGCCTGCCGAGACACATGACCTGCTTTGGAAAATAGGAGCAGTGACGTACAAACTGTAGATTTGTAGAGAATGAACTTAAACATGCAAAAACTAATATTGTCCTTTAAAAGTCAAATATGAATTATATTTACCAATTTACGTCATTTTTATTCCAATCCGGTCAACTGATAATCCATGGGGTTGACAAACCCATCAGCAAGACAATGCTTTTTCTAACTAGCTAATGTTATAACTAGTTACAGCCATGGAACTCCCCCCTTGCCACCCACGGTACATATATAGCCACTTGCAAATTGCAAATTAACTAGCAATTCTGCCAATACCCTATACACTAACCTGGGAATAAACTTGCGCATAGTTGGTGCAACCCCGTCCAGGTCCTCCGCCTCCCCAATGTGCTGTGTCACACTGAAACAGAGCTCTCATTTTGAGTGTGGTCCTGTGCGGCTCAGCCACCTCGTTCTCTTGAAGGTGCTAATTTTACGGTACATATACTGTACGCTGTTATTTTCTCCTTTTTTATGATATATTTTTTTTTACAAAAGACCACATTTTCTGAATTTCTACAAGGCCGCCATAACTACTGAAAAAAGCCTCTGTTTCATTTTATTAAGTTTGGCTTCCACTTCACCTGTGACTAGGTGAGCCAAAAAGGACGAGTGGGCTGCATAAAGACAGAGATGCCAACACAGGCAGCCTCAGCTGACAATGGTCAGATACAAATACTACACCTTGTCTGGTGTTTTTGTTTTTGACAATACAAACTGGAGGAAAGGGTGTCAGCAAATCACAGAAAGGCTGATCGTATCCAATACAACCCTTTTTCGGTTTTAAGTTGTTCCAATGTTTGGATGAGGCCTGCCCACTACGATCATTTGTTAACCTTTTTACAGGCCTGGAAGTTATGGGCCAAATGAGGCAAGAACAAGAGAACATCCGTTTAGCATGTTTGCATGGTGCGGGGGTGCCAGGCCTCGTCTTATGAGGGTTTGGCCACTGTACAATGTCAATGCAAATATGGTGAAAGGAAGCTCCCTTGGTTCTACAGCATACGTCTTGCTTTTCTTTTCTTTTTCTGACTGTAATAGGGATGGTAGTTTGTTGGTAGCTCTGTTTTCAAGTCACCCATTCTCCTCTAATCGTCCCCCCCGTCATCTTTTCCCTTCTTGTCCTTCTTGTCCTTCTTCTTCTTTTTCTTCTTCTTGGCATCCTCCTTCTTGCCGAAACTTATGAAGTCACCTTTGTCGTCCACGGGGCCGGCGTCATGGCGAATAGAAATGATGGCTGGGGATCCGGGGATGATGAAGGCTTCGGGGGGGATCTCTCCGGGCTTCAGGGGCTGAGGAGGGCAATATCCCTGCCCGGCGGCGCCGTACCTGAAGTG
Organism: Pungitius pungitius; assembly: GCF_949316345.1. NCBI lineage: Eukaryota > Metazoa > Chordata > Actinopteri > Perciformes > Gasterosteidae > Pungitius > Pungitius pungitius. The sequence goes on along the minus strand of NC_084915.1, from coordinate 7,729,690 downwards.
CCAGCTGTTGCTGTCGACTCCAGCGCCCACTGGGGGTGAAAGTTCACCGCCATCTCCATCTACGAAGGCGGGATGAAAAGAATCACATCAAATACCTTCATCCCATCTGCTTCGTTAACGGAACAGTTCAATGTAGAGAAAAGTAGGCTTATTCCCTTACTGGGGGAATCCATCAATGTCTATTGTACAAACTAAAGAAACATTCTTGTTAATTAGCTGCTGGTTACAGCTCCATATTTAACATCCAAGACTTTCTACAAGAAAGCCAATCTCCCCAGAAATGAGCAATCCCTACAAGTATTGCTACAATACAAGCTCTTTACACTATTTGTTATTGAATGATGGCAAGTGGGACGAGCGGGACCATCTAATCTAAAAAAATAATTAGCTTTAATAGTCAAATAAGTGCACACAGCCTCGAAATTTGACCTTGAAATTTAATTTAATTGTTTCATTAGTATTTGCACATGTCAATAAACACATTTTGATATTTCTGAAGTCCTTAGGGGATTGATTAAGTAACATTGTCAATGTGACTGAGTTGTTTGGGAAAAATGTTTCTGTATATTGCCAGAGATTTCAAGAAATTTGTTACGAAATGAAATATCATCTGAAGGGAAAAGATTATCAATATGCCAATATGGTTTATTTTTTATGTTATACTCCTACTGCATTCAGAAATACTTAACCGTTATTCACCTCTGTATTTGGTTGATCTCAATGTCAATACACAGAAATAGGCATATGAACAAAACAGGGACAACAAAGCTGAACAAAACATTTGACCCCTATAAACATGTTGTGCATCGTTCTAGACTTTATTATTTGGTCTTTGAGATGTTCATAAAATGTGACATGTAGGGAATAATCAAAATCAAGCAAAAGCGTGCAGAGCACCGGCCTGACAATGGAGCGATAGCCGCAGGGAGAGGGTATTTTCAGGTCGGCAACTGAGCCGAGAGCCACAGGAGGGAATGCTGGAGGATGGTAACCTTTAACCAAGAGATGTTTGACTTGGCAGTGTTATTTGGATTTGGATTTAGATGATGGTAGCAGCTTAATCTCATTGGAGGCCAGAGACAGATATTCAACCTTTAGTGCCCATTTATGGATGCGACAGATAAAAAGAAAGCGAGAAAATCTGACAAAGCAATTATACATAAAAAAAAGAATCATGCAATGCAAAAAATTAGACTAAGCAGTTAAGGTCAAAAGGTTAAAGATGCTCGGAAGAGAAGAAAGAGGATGAGATGAGGGTAGAGGGTGAGAGAGAGAGAGAGCGGCAGTGAGGGAGATGGGGGTGGGCGGGTTTCGCAGACACGGTGCTCTCAGTCAGGCCCACACCAGTTCCCTCTCTACTGACCTACTTTCCGTCGGGATTGTATTTAGATCAAACGCGGGCTCTTGCAAAAAGATTCATTTTGCTTTTCCTTTGTAGGCTATATATGACTTTGCTAGAGCGCTAAAATGGTTTCAAACCACTGTCCCTTTGGGAAGTACACTATTTAGTGAATGCACACTGTCCATGCACGGACAGTGGGTCCCTTCAAATGAGCTCGTCGAGCATGAGAATAAATGATGATGGTAGACTGTATTAAGAGCAGATGTGATGAACACTACCACGTCGCTCAATAGTAGCACTGGAAACCTTTTTACAAAGTGCTATTACATGTCATTGTCAGTGACACATTTAAAATTGAACGCATATTAATTGGAAATCATTGAGGTTTGGAATGTAGCACATGAGGTCAGATAATGTGACAGGAACAAACACACAAGATGTTTTGGTCTCTTTACTAAAAAAATAGAAGTATTACATTAACCACAATTTCAACTGGTGGCTGCTTTTCAGATCCAGATTTACTGGCTCTGTTGCTGTTTGTTTTCCTTTTACAATTTGGTCTCATGTTACACAATATTTAAATACTAACTAGCCAACTGCAAATTGGCCTACGTAATTTAGCTTATTTAATGATTATACAGTGTCAGATGTTATCAGTTTATCGTACCATTAGTGGAGTTAGTGCCGTAATACTGTAATTCTAGTCTGCTTCTGAGGATTATGATATTTGATGGTATGGTCTGTCTGTATTTAATCTGGGTATTAAACCCAGCAAGAGGATCTAGTATTTTAAATAAAGCCAATTCCAACAATCAATGGTTAGGAAAGAGAAGATGGCTTCCCGTGGGGAGGAGGACATGCTTTAAATGAACTGAAGGAGACAGCCTGTGAGTAAATGTGTCCACCCGCTATGAATTGACCCCCCTCTTGAAAAGTGTGAATAAAAAAGAAAATTCCAGGCCCCTGGGCACATTTTATTGAGCCAGTAATTCAGTGCATAGCATTGCTGTACACAATGCACCTCCAATTTACCTGATGCTACTATTTACAGGAAGTTGAATTTGGCATTTGAATAGTCTTTAAGTGATGGGTGACAAGCGATGACAAATGTTTTTTGTCCTTATTTTATATTTCATCAGTGGCGGCTGGTCCATAAAGAGCAATGGGGCGTGGCCCCACCATCAGCAGCGAAATTAAAAAAACATTTTCTTGTTGTTTATTATATTAAAAATACAAATAGTCGATATTTGTGTTTTTGAAACGTGAATTATATACCCGAAAATATTTAAAAATGAATATATCTGCACAAAATGTATGCTTTTCCTGCACGTCCCCTCCGTTTGTCTGCATGTCAATGGGCCCAATCACTGATAAAGTTAAAGAGTGACATTATAATTCTAGCGTCCAAAATGACATTGAGATTTGGGCTTGCCCATCGCCGCCCTACGCTGCGCTCTCGTCTTGAGCCTGGCCTCACAATCCGACAACGGACCGGCGTGAAAGGGAAGCCGCTCATCTGGGATCTTTAGCTAACTAGTTAGCTATGTGCTAACGCCGCATATCTGTGCACCGCGCGCATGATGTCGTCGTGTTAAAAGTTAACATCGCTATCCATCTGCGACGCACACAGGACTGCGGTAAGGACACAGAAACAGGACGTGGATCAAAACAGGAAAATTTTATCTACATAATTAATTGCGTGAAGTTTTGAGTTGGTCTTTCCTCAACACACTGATTGGGTGATTTCCCAACAAAACTAGGTGCATCTCAATATATACATATACATCTTCTAATAGATTTTATGTAAATATGTTTATATTGTAATATATTCCTTTAATATAATATATGTATTATATGATATTATAATAGTTATGATAGGGTAAATGGACTGTACAGTGCTTTTCTAGTCTTTCGACCACTCAAAGCACTTTAACACTACATGACATCATTCACCCATTCACACCCATTCATACACTGATGACAGGACCTACCATACACAGTGGCACCTGCCCATCAGTAACTAACATTCACACAGTGTAGTCGCGGCTACAGGAGCAATGCTGGGGTTAAGTGTCTTGCCCAAGGACACATCGACATGAAGGTTAGCCGAACCACCAACCCTCTGATTGGAGGACAACCGTGCTCCCCCCTCCCCCACAGTCGCCCCTATATATGATATGGTAGTTATATCATTTTCTGAATATATATATTCATTGATATACTGAATTGTTTTATGTCCTTATTACGTTAAACTGTTGGAATAAATGTTAAGTATTTAACTGCAAAGTAATAATGCGTGTTTGATACCCTTTTTTGGATTGAATAATACTGGGATGTTTACATGAACTGATTGGCTGGCCCTGCCAAAAAAAAAGCCGCCACTGCATTTCATTATTACAGTACATAGCATTAAATTAGCACTTAAGATGGCATTTTATAGTTAAGCCTGCTTGAAGAAATTGTACTTGTTGTAGCATCTTGGTTGAATGCACTTATTGCAAGTCATTTTGGGTATAAGTGTCATCTAAATGTAAATTGTAAATGTAAGAAGTTCATCCCAGTAAATCTCGACAGACCAAGCCTGATGGAGGTACTGTAGAGAAAAGGTCAGGAGGTCACTGATAATTTATGATTAATCCTCCGCAGAAAAATTAAAGTTAATTTGACATTTAATAGAAAATTGTCCCGTAACTTTTCCGTTTCGTTTTAGGGGGATCTAATGGACAGAGCCTTACTGGTAGGCTGAAACCTATTCATTGAATTGGACAATTCATCTCGGTAGAATTCATTTTTAAAAAGTCAGCTGTAATTAAACCTGATTGCTGCACCAGTAGCAAAGCTGCACTATATTTACGGTGGAGGAAATTGTTCAGTGTCTGGCTTACGTACACCTGATGGGTCTAGAGCAGTGTAAGTCCCCACGGATGACCAACTGAGCTAAAATGTCAAGTGGCTTTTGTAGCGTCTAATCAAGTGAATATTGTCTCTGCGTCTTGGGACATCCCACGGCTCTCTGCACTGGCTGTGACAAATCCAAAACCCTGACATTGTTAATTAGAACTTAATCTGAAATACTCCTGTTTCACAGCAAACATATTATGGTGTAACTGCTAGTAAGCAGGTCAGTACAGCTCCTTATGAGGAGGTTGCCATGAAACCTGTTATTTGAAGTCTCATTTCATCTCACCAGATGTCCTACATTTAAAATAGGCTATTATTTCCTTTCTAGTTCCATCTAAAATTAATCCCTAGTGTGGTTTATGGCACATGCACAACATCTGACAGTCGGGTAGTGCTTGTTTAATTATAGCTTTGCATCTCATGTATTCTGCATATGACAACTAAACCTAAACCATTCTTCCCTACAATTTGTCCTGTAAATTACTCCATGCCCTCTTTTTCTTCCTAATACCTGCCTTTGCCAAATGCTGGTCCCTTTTCTGCTCTCTAGTCCTTCTTCCTTTTTTTTCTGACTAAATCTTCTATTCAGAGATACGACCGGTTGCCATGGAAACTGCCCTCGCCCACTCTGCTCATGGAGGGTGCGGCTGCTGCAGCAATCTCTCAGTTAGACCGTGTTGCCAGGCAACAGGTCACATGGCGTTCCCTAGCAACAACACTACTGCAGGAACCTGCCAATCCTCTTAACCTTTCTCTTTCTCCATCCCCCCACACACCTCGCATTATTTTTTTTCATCCCCCTGTAAGTCTCCTCTGCTCTTGCTCTCCAAAATTGCTTTTAATGTTAGTAGATATCTCTTTTTTTCGCGGCACTGTCTTAGTACTGATACTAGGCTTTCGAACCCCTCTGGCATGAGACAAATGTCACCTCATCTGCGCCACGGGTCATTTGTATGCATCACAGCATATCAGACAACTTCATCAGGATGATAATAACTGCAGACATGAAAATGTATCACAAAAATAGGCTTGTTGCATAGTAAAGAGGATCAACCTGCAATCCAGCACATGTCTATGCCGAACAAAAAATTTCCTTTTGGAACAATACGCCCCTGCAATGTCTGCAGTATGCTGTTTATTAAAGATAATATTTTTTTAGCCTTTACCTAACCAGAGAGACAGCTTCTTATCTGCTCTAAAAGACATTCACAAATGTCTCTGCAGCAAAGACAGTAGGACGTATTCTGTAATCGACTCACGGAGGGATTGGCAGTAATGTTTCCCTTCACCCGTCGTCTCTACCTATTGTGTGTTCTAATTCCTGTAGCTAGACAGAATATCAGTGAATAAAAGAAGAAAGAATGGAACAGCTCACAATGTTCCCGTCTTTCAAAATTTCAAGAGTTTCAAAAGCTGTTTGTCAGAAGCTCAGAGCTAATGTCTCTGTGAAGCACAGCTTATATCTGAGGCCACTTCTATTTACACTTATGTTGCTCGACATGCCAAACATTTTAAATGGTGCCACCCACTCAGAACAACTCATTTCTTATTTGGTTTCTCTTTTCAGTCTGTAGCTCTCCATGATGCCGGCTGCTTTCATGGGAGGACACTGTTGTTTATCTGTGGCTCTGCATAAAGGGCCGCAGGCTTTTGGCACCTCAGCTAAGCCCTGCATGAACATCGCACTGGCATTCAAGATCATGTCGATATTCCTCGAGAATTTGTGTCAAAGCCGCAGTTTAACATATCTGAACCAAAATAAAAACAAGAATTCAGCTTCATAAATTCAAAGTATTCAATACAATCTATACAACGATACAAGATGTTGATTAGAGATTGAGTTACGTAGTTCGAAGTGCTGGTAGGCAATCCTCTTTTTAAGTTTACGGTTAACTGTGCTTATTTAGAAACAACTTTTAATGAACATTCACTTTTGTTCTGAAAGATTTGGGTTTTAATTTAACCAAATTACAAGCAAAGCAAGAGAAATGTCAAATTATCTCTAAATCTTAATTGCAATTTGTATTGTATGACACTAGTACAGAGTTTAGAGTACACATCATCCAAAAAACATTTATAGTCACCTTGTTAACTATTGCCATAAACACTTTCTTATGTAGCTAACAAGGTAGTTCTTAATGTGCCCCAGGAAATGATTGATCCGTCTAATTATTTAACTATGTATTTTTCTCATGTAAACTGTATAAAATAGCTTCACAATTATACTATCTGAATGAACCCCAGGGTTGATTGCCTTTACCCGCCAGCGGTTAGCTTCATCAAATGGGAATAACAGGCACGAGTGCAGCGACAAGGAAAACAAAACTCTTGCTAGTCTTCCACCCATTATGTTTTTGGCACACACAACCATGCTACTAGAAGTCTAAATCTGAGATGCATACAGCGGGTTCTGAACACCAAACCAAAACAAAGAAGTTCAGAAATAAAGTTATGTGCAATAATGTGAAATGACACAGGGAAAAAGTATTGAACACATGAAGAAAGGGAGGTGCAAAAAGGTCTGGAAAGCCAAGACAACAGCTGAAAACTATCAGTAATTAAAAAGCAATCCAGACTCTTGTCAGTGCAAATTAATATCAGCTGGTTCAGTCCCAACTGATGGCCTACAAAAAGGTCTCATTGCCAAGGTGTCACACAAGACACATCCCATGATGGGTAAAAGCAAAGAGCTGTCTCAAGACCTTTGCAACCTAATTGTTGCAAAACACAATGATGGCATTGGTTATATGTGCATTTCTAAGCTTCTGAATGTTCCAGTGAGCTCTGTTGGGGCCATAATACGGAAGTGGAAAGACAATCATTTCACCATAAAATTGTTTCGACCAATATTTCTGACAGAGGAGTGAAAAGAGTAATCTGAAGAGTTGTCCAAGAGCCAAGGACCACTTGTGGAGAGCTTCAAAAAGACCTGCAATTAGCAGGTACTGTTGTCTCAAAGAAAACCGTAAGTAATGCACTCCATGGCCTGTATGCACGCTCACCACACCACACAAAACATGTTGAAGCTCGTTTAAAGTGTGCTGCACAACATTTGGAAAAGCCAGTGAAATAGTGGGAGAATGTAGTGTGGTCAGATGAGAGCACAATTGAACTGTTTGGATGCCATAATACACACCATGTTTGGCACTGCACATCACCCTAAAAACACCGTACCAACAGTGAAGGTTGGAGGTGGGAACATCATGGTGTGGGGCTGCTTTTCAGTAAATGGTACTGCCAAACTTCACATAGTTGAAGGATAATTTGGCAAATTACAGAGACATTCTTGACAGAAATCTACTGCCATCTACCAGGATGATGAAGATGCGGGTGAGGGTGGACATTTCAGCAAGACAATGATCCCAAACACACAGCCAAGGAAAGAAAATAAAGCTGCTAGAATGACCCAGCCAATCACCTGACTTAAATCCCATTGAAAATCTATGGAAGGAACTGAAGATCAAGATTCATAGAAGAGGCCCACGGAACCTTCAAGATTTGAAGACTGTTTGTGTGGAAGACTGGGCCAAAATCACACCAGAGAAACACATGAGACTAGTTTCTCCAGACAGGAGGCGTCTTGAAGCTGTCATTACCAACAAAGGCTTTTGTACAAAGTATTGAATAAATATCAGTAAGCGTGTTCAATACTTTTTCCCTGTGTCATTTCACATTATTACACATAACTATTTCTGAACTTCTTTGTTTTACTTGGGTTGTTACCAACATCTGGTGAAAATGTCATGTCAATAGCTCCTTTGGAAATATATTTACTGAGAAAAATGGTGATGTGTTCAATACTTATTTCACCCACTGTATTATTCAACAAATAGCCTGAAGTTGAAGCCTACCTATTATAAAAATATCTTTCAAAACCTATCCTTTATTGTACATTTGAAAGCCAGATCAACTTAACCTTGATCAGTTGCCTTGTGAATCGAATGGAGACATAAAATGGAAAAATGATTTACATTTCACTAGTATCCGTTTTCTGTCACCATTTACAAGAAGCCGAGAGTGCTCAGTGCTTTCTCCTGCTACCCAGACTGCTAGACTTCTACTCACCTGCAGCGCTTGACACAGTGGGCCAGTTCTGGACCAACATCCCCTGGGCTCCTTGCATCACTGAGGACTCCTCCATGTGGACCGAACTAAGAGGGAGAAAACAATCAACAATCGCAGCGAGACACAGACTCAGCCTGTGAACCAAACATTGTCTTTATTCAACAACTTAAAGTTTAGACGTTAATCAGGAGTATAGATGGTTTTGAAAATGTAACTGTAGTACAACAGAAAAAATAATTATAAAGTAAAAAATGTATGAATAGATATTGTTGAAAAGGGACTAGTTTAACAGTGTGGTTAAGCATATGACTGTGCAGAAGAATATTTTTTAAAGTTCCCCTACAGTAAGTTTAGTGTATTGTGTGTGTTTCACTGGTGATAATAACATTGAACTTATACTCATATCATCAATATTTGACATTTATCCACCTGACTTTATTGTGGCATGAGTGCTGTTTTATTCTTCCTACTTATTCTTGCAACTGCTTGAAATCTAAACATTTTCTACTAGCTTTGTAACTTATTACATATTCAATTGGGAAACATAACATATTTAATGTATATTTAAGTATTTCCAGCCGATCTTATTACATTTTTAAATTGTAATAATTATGTGAATCAAAAGTAGGACACTCCTTACTCCCAAATGAAAGTTATTAAAAATTCACACCACAAGTGTAACATAGACTCTCAGGATTTGTTATGAAAGCAAAGTTTTAGATGTTCTTTTCATTCAATGGTTTTTCACAAGATGTGGAAACCCAGAGGGTATACTTTTGGGAAAAAGTTTCTTTTGACTTTGCAGGGGATCCTGCAGCACACTGATAGTTTTAATATGGGTGTGCCACATCAGATTCAGCATTTTACATTACTGTATAAATGACAAGCATTAAAAGAGTGTAAATTAGGGCTTATTCATGATAATGGTAAATCGGCTAAAATCAACATCCTAATAATACCATATATTAGGATGTGCACCTTGCCCAATAAGACAGCCAAGTTATAATAACTGGCTGGTAGCTGTAGCTTCATATTTAGAAAACAGATGTAAGAAGGGAATGTATCTTCCAATTTAGCTCCCGGCAAGAAAATAAATTAGCCTATTTTCTATTCCTTTGAAAGTAATGCTGTAATAAATACACAAAGTTCAGTGCAAGAGTGCAGTTTTGCAACCTGCAAGATATTTCTCCCCATACATTTATAATGAAGATAGAGCTTATACTCTTTAGGAGGACCTACCCTGACTGGGGCCTCTGCAATGCAGCACAGCCAGCATCTACCTCAAACTGTGAAATACTAATACGGATTACCGCAGAGTAGGTTTTTAAGGTTTTCCAAAGGCAAAGGTGCTAGTCTAATGTGTGAGAACATGACACAGATAATGTAGGTTTTCTACCGTGACTGACTGCATTAGGAATGTGGGTCAGTAAAGTTGGTGCAAGACACTGTGTGTGTATAGTTTGTTACAGCATGCGTGTGTTAGGGTTAAGCGTTGCTATGAGCCTCTCCGTGTCTACGCGTGTTACAGGCACTGCCTGTTAAGAGATGGCAGCGGCAAATTGCAATGATGATTTATGTTAATCCATGTCACGTTACAGTGACTTGATGACATGATGCACATTATGATACTCTCCATGCCGTAGAAATCGACACTAATACCCAAATAAATCAAACTTACACACAGCGGAAGAGTTTTGTTGGCATAAAATTATAAAAAGTCAGACTTGTGGAGGTGAAACTCCTTAGTCTCTGATGTTCCAGCTGTCCCCATGTCAAATTAGCAAAACACTTCATTATGTATTTGAATGTAGTTTTGAATGTAGTTTTTTTTCAGACACAGAAAAAAATAAAACTACCATTTTATTCCAATTGAGAGATCCTCTTAATTTCAGTATTCTTTGATATGCATATATCAGTAGGGAGTGAATGAAAATAAGATCTTTAAATCCTTACATAATTAGGATTTGGTTGAACAATAATGCGTATGAATCCATAAAATGGAAAATCAGAGTGCATGCCGCCGAATTAACAATTAGGACTACTGTCCAAAATGTCCTCTGCTGTCTGGACTTGAGAACAAAAATATTGAGTATAGATGCATACATGTGGGGCAGTTGCACATGCAGACACTGATGCATGTGTGCATCTGTTAATCTGAGAAAGGTCATAGTCAGCTCATTTGTCCTTCATGCTTCCTACTTAAAGACTGTATCTGGGGGGAAGTGACGCTCAGAATGTAGATGACCTATATAGTATTACACTGCAGAGGAGGAGTGCTGAGCATCTACTGATGGGAGCTCTACAAGGCATCTGCTAAACGAAGAGGATGGTGATTGAAGTTCAAACTGAGGGTCGGGGACATTTAATTGTCCATTTCTGATTGTGGCATGCACAGATCTGCATATTTTGCAGTATTCCTTAATAGGTTCATTAGTTAAGTCATTGTGGAGTGCACATATCTGCACGAAATTTGATGCCTACAACGCAGACCCCAAGGGTTGTTTGACTGTGCCCCAGATTGTAATGAGACTGGGGGGTAGACGGTGTGTGACTGTTTTGAGATGATCACAAGTTGCAATAGAATTAAAGATGTAAAGTGCTTACCTCTGCATCCCCGCCCTCAAAGAGGCAGAATAACGCCAGTCAGCATTCGGGGCTTTTGGCTAAGCGAGCGAGAGGTGAAGAGAGAGGGCAGGGTGGGGGAGAAGAGGGAGAGAGAGACAGGAGGGAAGAGAGAGTTTAGTTTGTGCTCAAACAGTGCAGCGCACAGGCAGGGCCATGCCCTCATCAATTAATCATGATACACATCCCAGCTCCGGATGTGATAGGAACACTGCAGCCACGTCCCCCATTGCTCGCACACACTCATGCACACACACATACACACACACACATCACGCATTCATATTGATATCCACTCAGACACAGAAGGACTTTAAAAAAGCCTGTGACTAAGCGCCATATTGACCAGTTTTGGACAGTCTCTCACTCCATGGCTCTATGAATGTGAGAGCTCGGGGAGTTATATCTTCTCCCTGAGTGCTGTGATATTTAAACAGAACGATGTTTACATGTTAGTGAGGAACTGTGAATATTTGTCTGCTCCTGATGAACCCGGACTGAGTGCATTCAACTCCCAGCAGTTCTAAAAACCCAATAGGCCACAGCCATAATCGCCAGGGCAACCGCCTCCTATAGGTAGATTCTTGGCAAAAAGTAATGGCCTTTTGTGTACTCATGATGTATTGCTAAGGTGAATCAATTAATGCAATGTGTGGAAAAAATCTTCAATACTATTTTACAGATGATTGTCTTTTACAAACTGATTTCATTTTATTCCATCTTCTTTGTGATTTATTCGATCAGGGTGCATATTTTTTGGACTATTGGACTTGACTCCCATTTGTTTGCCTTTGATGATGGCCTAATTCTGCTGATGATTACACCTTTAAAATCAAAGAACTACATAAGTCGGGTTGGGAGGAAACACATATTTTAATGAGCCAATCTTTCATGGCCATTTATTATGCCTGATTATGCCTACTCATTACTTAATGACGGTGCACATCGACTGTATGAAATGCTTGTGAACATCTGCATGGATGCTCCCTCAGCCTCATGTAGGTTTGTAGCCCTGGACCTCAAGAAAATCTGTGTTTAAGAGACAAACCTGCTCAGGCAGTAGCAAGTGTCCTACGTAAAGATGGCACATTAAGTTCCACATTTTTTTCAGAAGGAGGTTTTTTCTGCTGGTAGATACAGCCTCTTTGATTGAATTGAATTTGCAGGGCTGAGGAACACAGGCTGGAGGTTAATATAATTTACTCTGCTACACAGAGATTTTCTCCTTCAACACTTGATAATTAAGATGCACCCAGAGAACCTTAGAAAATTTAAATTAAAGTTAAAATAATATCATTCCAATATTTGAATCACTAATATCTCTAACTTCAATGGCATAAAAAGCAAAACATGTCTACAAAAAATCTATCATTATGTACACAACTAATACATGTTAACACTTTGAGAGCTAAACGATTCGTGAATGATTCAACAGTAAAGTAAATGTTACCTGTATATAAATAGTATTTTAGGTGTGGCCAAGCAGGAAGAATAATTCTCAAATCAAATCTTAAATAGAGAAAAAATGTCCATAAGTAAGGCAGCCTTTAAAATAAAGAAAATAAAATGGCATAAAGTAAATGCATATCTCTCTCTTGGTCAGAGGAAACAGCAAGTTGTCCTGCAGGGACTTTAATGGAGTCAATTAACCCCAACGGATTTAGCATTACAGTTTTACTCACACATACACACAAGTCAAACCCATTTTGCACAGAGAATAAGCCAGTAGCGAAGACTACATGACCTGTTCTTAGAGTAGATGTGATGACAACCTCAAACCAAAACGCAAATCTCTGAGTCATCAGAAAAGTGCACAGGACCCTGAAAAGCATCAGGCCTGACACTAATGCAGTGGGAGTGCTGGGCTAGGCTGAGCGACAGCACAGTACAAGTGGGACCTGAACAAAGAGAATGAGGCTTGCGAGGAAGCAATCGATTTGTTGCAAGAGATTGAACTTGACGTGCAGGAACATTGTAACCCCGCAGCAACTCAATGACATTGATAAAGATGATGACACATTGTGTTCTAAAAACCTTAACAAAAAGTCATCTTAAGAATGTACTTAAAAAAGGGTCTTACACTGTTCGGAGCTTAATCAAAATTTGTAAATTCAATGATTCATGACCTTCCAGTTATACGGTCAAAGGTATGCGTAGAAAAAATGAACAACTCACCTCTGGGCAGAGCTGCATGGAGGCATCGGGCATACTCAGTCTGCGTACAAATCCGCTTCCACTGGTGAAGAAGCGGTCGGCACCGCTGCCCCAGGTGCCGCTGATGGGACGCCCTGTGTTGTAGAACATGAACGTGTCACTGCCGGAGGTGGCTGTTAGGCAGGTCTTGTAGCAATACGTCTTTGTTAGGGAGCCATTCCCACGCACTTCGATGTAGTGAGGCTCCACTTTAAGGTCTCTACGCAGCATCACATTGCTATTGGGCTGTGCTCCGGGTGGGCCGACGCCTACTCCGCCGGCACTCACGCTGCTGCTCCCACCATCGGGGGGGGGCTTCTGTGACACGCAGCACGGGGAGCAGGATCCAGGTTGGGTGCAGTAGGCATGGCAGCGGACTATGGCCAGCACCACCACCGTGACGAGGAAAACAAAGGTGGTGGCACTCAAAGCCACAATCAAGTAGAGGGTTACGTTGGAGAAAAGAAGCGTGCTGTGCGGTCGGATGATGCGCTTGGGGTCAGGCGCCACTTTGGGGGGCACCTCCATTACAGCCACGTTGATGGTGGCCGTGGAAGAGAGACTGGGCTGCCCATGGTCCTTCACTAAAACGGTGAGAGCAAAAGAGGTGGAGTTGTCCTCCAGGATCCTCCGAGTGGTCCTGATCTCACCTGTGTGCTGGTGCACCTTGAACAAGTCCAGGTCAGTGGCTGTCTCGAGCACGTACACCAGCCAGGCATTCGGACCAGCGTCGGCATCGTAAGCCACCACTTTGGTCACCATGGCGCCAGGCTCTGCGTTCTTTTGTACCGTCTCTAAGGAGCGCGTGCCGTTGCCAGGGGGGCTAACTATCAGTGGTGCGTGGTCATTCTGATCCATTATGTAGATGTAGACAGTGGCAACGCGGCTGAGTGGAGGAATGCCCCCATCTTGGGCTTTGACCTGGAAGTGAAACTCTCTCAGTGACTCATAGTCAAAGGCTCGCAGGGCATAAGCCTCACCTGTTTCGGCCTTCACAGACACATAGGAGGTGACAGGGATGCCATGGTTGTTGTCGTTGAGCACTGTGTAGGTGATGCGGGCATTCTCTTTGATATCTGCGTCCTGTGCCTTCACAGTACACAAAGAGGCCCCAGGGGCATTGTTCTCAGTCACGTAGACGGTATACGAAGTTTGTTCAAATCGCGGCGGGTTGTCATTAACATCTGCCACATCCACCTGTATGGTTTTCTGTGAGGAAAGGGGAGGGTTTCCTCCGTCGGTGGCACTCAGAGTGACGTTGTAGGCATCGGTGGTCTCACGGTCCAGGAAAGCTGAGGTAACCAGAGTGTAGTAATTTCTGAATGACTTGATCTTGAAAGGAAGGCCTGCTGGGATCTCCAAGCTCACCTGCTTGTTAGCGCCAGAGTCTCGATCAGTGACGCTAATGAGGGCCACCACTGTGTCTGCGCGGGCGTCCTCCCTCACAGGGCTGGACAGAGATGAGAGCACAATCTGAGGAACGTTGTCGTTCACATCCACTACCTCTACCACCACCTTGCAGTGTGCCGCCACCGCTCCGGGGCCCTTGTCCATTGCCTGAATGTACATCTCGTAGGAGTTGGTCTCTTCATAGTCAACATTGCTCCTCACTCTTATTTCTCCTGTGTTAGTGTCCATGCTGAACATCTGCCTCACTCTCTCAGGAGTGTAGCTGCTGAAAGAGTAATACACCTCTCCATTTGTGCCCTCATCTGGATCAGTCGCATTCAGTTTAATCACCAGTGTGTCTTTGGGCGAGTTCTCCAAGAGTTTCACCTTGTAGACGGAGCTGTCGAACTTCGGGACATTGTCATTCGAGTCCAAAACCCGGATATTGATTTTGGCTGTGCCTGTTTTCTCTGGTGTCCCACCATCCACAGCACTTAGAATGAATTGGTGGTAAGGCGTCTGTTCACGATCAACGGGCTTTTTAAGCACAAGCTCGATGTGCTTTGTGTTTAGAGAGGGTTTGTTAGACACCAGCGCAAAATGGTCGTTTGTGCTAAGCTGATACATACGAACTGAATTGGACCCAATGTCTGGGTCTTGAGCATTTTCAATTGGGTAACGAGACCCCGGTAAAGCTGATTCTGTGATTTCCACTTGATACTCATCACTGGGGAACTGCGGCGCATTATCATTGGCGTCCACAATCTCCACCTCGACGTGGTGCACCTCACTGGGGTTCTCGACCATCAACTCCAAATTGATGAGGCAGGTGCTGGACGCATCGCACAGTGACTCCCTGTCGATCCTTTCATTGACAAGAAGTTTCCCATTTTTAGGGTTGACAATCACATAGCGTTTACCGCTGTTGGAGGTTATCCTAATTTTTCGAGTGGCGAGCTTCCGAATATCCAGCCCCAAGTCCTGCGCCAGATCGCCGACCAGTGCCCCATTTTCTAGTTCTTCCGTAATCGAATATCGCAATTGTCCAAACGAAAGGCCACAACATAAGGAAAATATCATAAAATAAAAAGGCACATCATTCCCTATCCACTTATATATTCCCGCGACAGCCATTGCAAGCTCACAGGATCCGCAGACGGATTAAACGCACCCCTCCGCCTTTTTAGCTTGCAGTATCTTGCATCCCAGCACCTCATTAAGGTGGGCTAATTGGTCTCCCGGCAAATAAAACACACGCGGCGCATCCATTGTGTTACCCGGCCGTGGTGGATCCTCTCCAGCGCACCCATATTTCCTTTGTCCGTGATACGCTTTTTTTGTCTCCAATGCGCGCTGCTGACGGGTGTGTTTCTCTGCCGCCGGAGCTGTGAGATCTGTCAAGACCGCGGAAATTTGGCCCAATCGAACCGGAAAGGATGTGCGTTTCCTTCAGAACAAAACTATCGAAACGGGCCCCTTTTTCATTTCACTCGGCTCTACAAGAGTGGAGAAAATAATATTCGTGTGCAGGAGGCATCACACTGGAAATCCCTTCAATTGCGTTAAGTCAGGTGCTTTAATACATTGCTGAGGGTGACAGCTTATGAAAAGTCTTACTCAAATCGTTACTCATAGTATCTTGTACGGCATTCCTTTTGAGCTGTATTGCATTTATTTTGAAAACCGTAACCGGAAACTATGTAACTGAATACAGCTGTCTTGACCATGGGAGGGTGGGAGTATCCCACCCCAGCGCGCTCTCGGGCTCCAGCTTTACCCTCTCCGCTGTGGCGCAGCTTTCCTATTCAATCCACACCCATTTTCTCTCCTTTCATCGCTCCATTGCGATCTCGGTGTCGGGCTTGGGAGCTAATAAGTGACCAACACATTAAGGTACATTCATAATTTAGAATGGCTGGCACATAGTAGCAATACACATGCATGAGATGTCTATTCCCTGTGCGTTCCTGACATCTGAGTCGCGGTTCAACACATGGCTGAACATTTATGGTGAGAAATACTAAATAAATCACAAGGATTTAGCTTAACAATTTAATCTAAAAGTCTTACATGTATCTGACTCACTGTTGATCATAGAGGCAAAGTCAGGCAGCCTGCAGAATTTTCAACACCACCTAAAATGGAAGATATACGTGACAAAATCGTCGTCGCATGCATGGACACATGCGTGGGGGTTGGCTTATGTTTGTCTTCCTTTGTCTGTCCTGGAGTCAGAGTGAAGGTTAATTTTGCCGGTAGCGGTTCTGCAGCGCAGCCTTACCGCATGGCGAGCATTTGGGCAAGGCTCAGAAGACCGAAAGCATTGCACTGACAATCACAGCCTTCCCTCCAGATGGATCACTGTCAGTAGACCTCAGACTGTCAGGTCACATAATCGTATTTGATGCCCGTGGTGGTCCCCATAATGCAGAGGTCTCCTTTCTTCTTTATGGAACATATCCCGAATAGAAACACAGGATATATATATATATATATATATATATATATATATATATATATATATATATATATATATATATATATATATTATATGGAAAGATGAGTGTTGAATATACAGTCACAGTGGCGGCTAGTCCCTAGAGTGCCATGGGGCGTGGCCCCACCTTGAGCCCCCTCCAAAAATTATAATTTTTTTTAATTAAAAAAATATTAATACATTTTACAAATAGTCAATATGTGTCTACCTGTGTTTTTAAATGTGGAATATTTCCAGTAATAATATTTGTAAATTAAGATTTCTGCCCAAATGCTTTTCCTGCACGTCCTCTCCACATTCTCAGCTGGGCTTGGGCCAGGTCCCAAAGAGGCGGGTCTAAGAAGCAGTTTAGCCAATCACCGATGAAAGATAAATGAGTGACACGTAATTTCAGCGTCTTAAAATACATCTTGCTAGGGCTAAACTCTTGACACTTCATAAAACAACATAACATAAACACATGGTGATCACGACCAGTATTCTTCCAAGAAGACCCGACCCGAACTCGGTACATTCTCTCCTCCAAGACC